>NC_028453.1:7289418-7308779 GCF_000263155.2 Setaria italica | reverse complement strand
GACGGGGGCATCCCGCATCTGGAGGGTATATTCCCTGGTAGGGATGTCCCCGTCCCACCTGTCCTCCAACCAAACGCGGGACGAAGTGGGATCGTCCCGTCCCGTCCCACTTCGTCCTCGCAACCAAACGCACCCTAAACAACGGGGTCCTGACCTTTGAAAACAGTGATCCTTTCTAGATGCCAATAATGGTCCTCATGACTCACTGACAAAGACTCGTCAGCGGGCCGGCGTTGGTTCCTAATCCCCTCTATCTGAGATTCAGTTGAGAGATACCCTGCAGCCTCGTTCCACGTAGCGTCACGCAATCACGTTCCATGGAATCAGAAACTGCTTTTTCTAAGTATTCTTTGTTTTGTTTTCGCAAAAGAAGTAATCTATGTTTTCTAACTTCACCTGACAAAAACAATACAGCACAGTACACACTCCTCATCTCATCTAGTAATACTGGGACTGTGCAGTCAAGTTCTCTCTAGAAGACTATTGCTAGCATTTACTCAGCAGGACCTCATGAACCCTCGTCAAGAGACCAGATCAGTACACGACCCGATAGAAAAATTTGAAGCGTACAATCTCTATCAATTAAGGCATGTTTGGCAGAGCTCCACGTAGCTCCAGATCCAAAAAAACAGTAGCTCCACTACAGAGCAGCTCCAGCGTGGATCTATGTTCTCACCGTGGAGCTGAGCAAAAGTGTTTGGCTGAGACAACAGCTCCAAATCCAGAAACAGAGTTTTTGGTTGGATTGTCCACTAATACCCTTGGTATTTTCCATTTTTTCTTCTCATTTTTTTCTGAAAAAAGAAAAATGGCCGGAGGAAGACATACTGGTCATTTTCCAGTCATTTTGACATGTTTTTTTATGTCCGAAGAAAAATGGCCGGAGAAAAATGGCCGGAGGAAGACGTATTGACATGTTTTTTTATATACGCATGCATCCAGTCATTTTCCCAAGAAGTTGATTAATTGTTCATACATAAATAATTGTCCATACATAGAAAATAAATTTGATAATTCACTACTTCATTTCATTCTACCTCCAAGCAAGAGCAAGATTGGTGGCCAGCTCATCGCGAAAAATATCCATTGTAGTGACACTGCCTTCTGAAGTAGATCCATCCGATGGAACTACAAATGGATTGTACCATTGCGGTATTGTAGGGACAAAATTAGGATCACGATCAAACCGAGCAAAGTCTGAATCCTCACTATTATGCTCACGAATGAAATTGTGAAGGACCATACAAGCAATAACTACCATTTTTTGTTTCCACATCGGGTAGTTCGGCATTTTGTATAAAATTTGCCACTTCATTTTCAATACGCCAAAAGATCGCTCAATCACATTTCGAATAGAAGAATGGATGCGATTGAATTTTTCCTTTGGGGTTTTTGGTTCCATACCTCTATGCCACTCAGGCATATGATACCTCTCACCCTTATATGGAGCTAGATAACCTGGACGATTGGGATAACCCGCATCGACAACGTAGTATTTACCTACAAATGATGACAAAAAATAAATTTATTTGTAGTCACGTATAATGGTAAAATAACTATTCCAATAAATTTTACCTTGCGGTGGATGTGGAAAGAATTTCTCATCCACACTCAATGCATTGTATAACACACTTGTGTCATGCATAGCTCCTGGTTGGCCCGTTGACACATATGTGAACCGCATGTCGAAATCACAGACTGCTAAAACATTTTGGGTGGCTATCCCTGTCTTCCCGATATACCTCACTTGATCATCCGGTGGAAGGGAAACACGAATATGGGTGCCATCAAGTGCTCCAATGCAATCTTTGAAATGTGGATATGCTCGCCTATCATCCCTTATTCTCCTATGAACATTATGAAAATTTGGATCTTTTGGCCTAATGAAATCCTTTGCCATGGCCATCAAACAGTTTAGAACATTCTCAAATTTTCGACTAATAGTTTCACCAGAGTGCTTGAATCGATTTTGACATTTTCTATTAGACTCATTTCCCGCACAGATAAATAAGAAAATTCCTAAGCTCTCTTCGGTAGACATGTGCAACGATGGTGTTAGCCCATACCTCTGTACCAATAAGCCATGAAGATCAAAGAAGATTTCTGTGCTCATACGCAACTGGCTATGGCATTCGCCTGGAGTGTGCAAAGTCTCCAAAATAAAACCCATTCCACTAGTGGTAGATGTCCTTGTAGGGTTTTTAGTAAGGAACATATCAACATATATTTGAGCAAGCATAGCACCTCCTAGGATAGTTTTGAAAAATTCCTCATTCTCATCACTAGAATCATCACTAGACAACTGCAAGAATAAAAATAACATGTCCAAATAACAACGTAAGATGGATGAATTAAAAATGACAACAAATTAAGCATCACAAATTTGTCCATATGACATAGATGAATAAAAATGACATGTCTAAAAAAAAGATGGCAAATCACTCGGCCATCACTTTGCAAACATCATATCGTACTTCCTCTTAAGCCAACTAAACCTAGCCTCATTGGTGGGAATAGTCATGAACATTTCCCTTTGCTCTTTCTTGACAAAAAGCTCAGTTGCCACAAAATGCTCATCACTGCCACACGCAGCCCCACATGCGGCAACATGGTCCATTACTTGTTCAATAGTGATCCCAGCTTGCCTGCTTGCGACAAAAGAGGAAGCATTATCTGATATCTTGGAGATGTGTTCTTGTATAACTAATGCTGTGCTTGCCTTAGATTTCTTATTAGGTTTATCAAGGATCACATGTACTTTTTTCTTAGCATTGGCAACGGAAGGAGAAACCTCCTGGACCTCATCGCCATTGTCTAAATCATTGTTACCACCCATCTCTAACCCATCCTCGGCATCAATGAAGTTGGAACTCATAGGATTGGGTGCTTCTTGGCTTGGGGGTATGATGGGGTTGGAACTCATAGGATTCCAATGATCTTGCTCTTCATTAATGATATTTCCAAACATCACCTTCAACTCATCTTCATTTTGGAGAGGCCTATTCTTAAATTTCCCCACGCCAGGAATGTCCTAAAAGTGTTTGACAAAGGTATTAAATTGAAATTATACAAGACTAATATAATCTATATATGAACAAAATACCATGCGAGAAGTGCTCACTTTTTTTGTTTTTTTCCACCACTCGGCGTCCATATTGATAGTTCCCTTCTCCCAGTTCCAACCAGTACCAGTTTGCTTTCTCATTAATTTTTTCCATGCAGACAAATCACCCCTCAACTTATCCCACTTGTTCTTAAGTTGACTTTTTTTCAACATGATACCGGTACTCTGAAAAAACCTTTCTTTCACCTCGGAATATCCCACATTGTTCAAATGAGTGTTTGGTCGATTTCCTTTTCTAACTTGTTCAGCAAACAACTTGCAAACAATGGTGGTATAGCCATCATTCCAATCCATATGATCACCCTATTAATGATTTCCCCAAAATATTGTTCAAATTCCAACTCTATTATACAACAACTCTACTACAATGGAAGAAAAATATACCTCATCATCCCTTGCCCTTTTGTTAGCTGATGCAGCACGCCTCCTAGCTTGCGCAACCGGTGTAGAAGATGCCTGCGATGCCATCAGGAACTCATCGCCGATCACTGCGTCCTACATGCCATTTTGCCAATAATCCAATTAGTATATATTTCCAATAATCCAATAATCCCAATTGGCTCCTGGTGCAAAAATAGCAAAATAGCACGCCAAGCATATGGAGCTCCAAGAGAATATTACAAGGCTATTCTATAAGGCAGTATGATGAACCTCGTGTAAACAGATCATTTATAAGCACATAAATATAACAATAGTTGAAGCAAAATTAATGGATTTAATTAAATAGGAAGTTGTCGGTTTCGTTGTTGTTTTGCATACAGACTGAAACATTTCAGCCCGGGCCCTAGGCTAATTTGTAGTGTGTGTGCTTTTTGTTACGCAATGTGTGGCAATTGGCCGGTCTATTTGTCATACCTTCCTCTCAGGTCCACATTATCATTTTTGGCAGAGTACATTGTTGATCTGAACAGGACACGCGACAGGAAGCTATCATAACCATCCAGAAACAGATTGAGACGTTCTGCACATTCTGCTATACCTACCGGACAGCCAAACAAAAACGATGGCCCAACAGAAAGCATATTGACAGTAGGCCGAAGCTGAAAAATAGACAGTCAAACAGCCCATCACGACAGCCCAACAGAATAATACAAGGCCTACTAGATTGCCCCATAATCAGAAAATCTTCTAATTTTTCTAACTAATGCACCTCTGTCTATATTTTATGATTTTCCTCTTTTTATGTATTTTTTTAACAAACGCTTCCATACTCACATGCACACTAACCTGCTATAAAATGCACGCATGCACACATTACCCCTTACCCCAGATAGAACCTCTTGGAGAGCTGACCAGGAAATGTTGAGATGTATAATAGAGCTGTAACTTTTAGAAATGCTGAATTACTAGGACAATCTTTTGTGGATGTGTTTTGGTTGAACTTCATATCCTTGATCTAAGAGCGTCGCTTTGTTTTTATTTATAGGAAGAGTTGCTCCAGCTAATTCGAGTTGTCGGTAGCAGTTTCCATGTAAAGACATAACCTAAATTACTTGGTCAGGTGCGTGTCGAGGAGTGGTACTAATCAACCTGAAGCCCTTTCTATTGAGCACCAGGTGTCAAGTGAGCAAACTGCTACTACAACCAAGGCAAAAGGGAAAAAATCATCTGCTGCAACCAAGCTTCCAATAAGAATACTATTTTTTAACTACATAGCCTTCCAATAAGCCAACAACGTTCCAAGGTAACAAATTGTTTGAGCTGAACTGTCACAATATGAATACTGGTTGTAAACAATTTTTTAGAACAAAAGATACCGTGTACCCATGTTGACATCAAATACATCCTACTCATATACAATTTGACATGGTTTTCCCTGAAAATACAATTAAACCGCTTTTCATAGCAAACCATATGAATGATGGTATCAGTAATCCACTTGAAAGCGACTGAACGATTGAACCACCGGCTAACATGAACCACATTTGCCACAATATGTAGCAACTATTACAATCACAAAAAAAGCAAATTTTAATTGAGCACAACAAAAGTTTAAACCAAATACGCACATCTAGCAATGTTATTTTCATTCCCACGGCAAAGCAAACTGCTACTACAACCAAGGCAAAAGGGAAGAAATCATCTGCTGCAATCATGTGGAATTTGTGAAATCAACGGGATTGATGGATCTTACCAAGCCATCCGCGTCGCCCAGGCCACCCGCGGCCCGGCTTGCGCCGTCCAGGCCGGCCGCGCCGCCCAGGCCAGCCGCGGCCAGGCTTGCGCCACCCAGGCCGTGCGCGCCGCCCAGGCCAGCCGCGGCCCGGCAGGCGCCGCCCAGGCCCGCGGTGGCCAGGCAAGCGCCGCCCAGGCCGGGCGCGGCGGCCAGGCTCCCGCCGCCGGGCGCGGCGCCCAGGCCCACGCCGCCGGGCGCGCCGCCCAGGGTCCCGCCGGGCGCGCCGCCCAGGGTCCCGCCGCCGGGCGCGCCAGTGATGCCGCCGGGCGCGCCAGTGACGGGGCCGGGACGGGAAAGTCCAACCCTAGGGGCCGGATTGGAAGATGAAGGGGGCGGAGGAGGTGGAGGAGGAGCTGATCTCCTCATTCCCGGCGGCGGTCCGGCCACCGACGGAGACGAGGCGGCGGCCGGCGCTGGATGCGGCGTGGGAGGAGAAGGAAAATACTACGATGAAAAAACAGAGGGGCGGCGCGCGGAGGAATTAAACAGAGGTCGAACCGGTACGGGATGTGTGTAATCGATAGCATTGGTGGGTAATTTCCACCAACTCCATGAGGGGTTACAAAACCAGCGTTTTGAGAGCACCCCCTTGGGTGCTCCGTGGAATTGGTGGATCTGGGAGCTGGATCCAATTTTTTTGCGGATCTGGAGTTCACGGAGCTGCACCGTTTGGCTGGAAAAAATAGGAGCGGAGCTGTTTTTTTGGATCTGGAGCTGCGTGGAGCTCTGCCAAACAGGCCCTAAACAAATTCTCAACACGCAATGTTCTCCGGTCAAGGCTGATTTAGTGATCTGACAAGAGCAGAAGCCGGGGGTGTTTGGATACCCGGACTAAACTTTAGTCCCGTCACATCGGATGTTTGCACACTGGAGTATTAAATATAGTTTAATGATAAAACTAATTGCATAAATGAGAGCTAATTTGCGAGACGAATCTATTAAGCCTAATTAGTCCATGATGAATTAGCTCTCATTTATGCAATTAGTTTTATAATTAGTTCATATTTAATCTTTTTAATTGGTATCAAACATCTCACGTGACGTGAGCTTAAAAATTATTATACGGATCCGAACACCCCCAGTCAGCGACCAAGAGTTTACAGTTGGCTGCTATTGCTTCTCTGCTACCGTGGACATGCAGCTAGCCGAAGCTCATCAACGGAGGAACACTTCGTGTAATTGCATTCACATGGGCTGTGGGGGGCGATTTGCAACAAGGGTCGGCTCTGGGAGTGGGCTTGCGCAACAAATGGGCTTACGAGGGGACTAAACTCAGACGACAGCCATAATTTGTGGGAGGTGTTTGTGCAATTTTGCCAGTGGTGGCCCATTAAACCCACAACGTGTTGACAGAGTAGAAGGCCTGTCACATTGGATTAAGCCTTTGTGGCAGCCCACCAGCCGCTAAACCCCCGCATTTCCCTTCCTTTCTTCTCCTCCAATCCACGATCCTCTTTCCTCCTGCTCCTGCTGCATCGCCGGGGGCGGCTTGCCGGCTTCTCGAACCGGGACGCTTCCTGGAACCCACCTCCTCCACGCCGCTCTGATCCTCCCTAGGCCTGTCCACTCTCCAGCCGGGGCACCCGCACTTCTCCTCACCCGTGCGCTCCAGTAGAGCCAGTCCCCGCCGCCCGAATCGACCTCTCTCCATTCCGCGCCGCCACCGCCGCCGCCCCCCATGGGCCGGTTCGGGTGGCTCCGGCACGCCTCCAGATCTCTCGCGTTCTGTTCAGGCGAGGTGAGGCCGAGCCCTCTTGCATTTTGCTGCCTTGCCTATTCTGGTCTGGGGTTTTGCGGAGTGCCGGAGTGCTAGTTGTTTACTCCGTTTGGGCTTTGCTTGCAGGTGGCTGCGCCGAGGAGCACATGGATTCGGCCGGATGCGCGTAATTTTCCTTCCATTTGACTTGTTTTGTTTGATCACTTGTTGGTTTGCGGTTTGAGAGACGTTTTGCTGTTTCTGATGCAAGTGCACTGTTAAAAGTGTAGATGATTTGGCGGATTTTAGGGTGAATACAGCGGACTAATGCTTTAGAAACAGTCCATTTTATAGGGTATTGACTCACTAATTTCACCCGCACAATGCTTTCCTATCATGTTGTGGTGTTTTTTTAATCATATGAATAATTTTAGTTTTATTATTTCAAAGTACACTTGTAGAAACAATAACAAAGTTCCATTCTCATTCTGAATAGAATACGAAGGATTATTTTAGCATACACAAATTTTTTGATGCAAGCATAGCGTAACCAATTCATACTAGCACATTCCTGGAAAAAGTTTGTGAGTAGGAACAACTGCTTATTATATACTGAGTGTGTTTCTGTGCATATAATTGGAGAATATCATATATGCAACAGATATGAGATAACTTTTTATATCTGCAGTTGATAGCTGTACATTTACTGGCTACAATCAGTTCCAAAGTGTGGCTCTATAATCTTAGACTACCATTTTTCTACTTTTCAGTATTTCTCTGTTCCTTGCCCTAAAATTTTTTTTCTGTTCCTTGTTTTTATTTTTCATCTTGAGTACTGCAGCTTGCAGCTTTACTGGTATCTATATTGGTGATAAGTACTATGGCCGATTCATGCTGACATCATCTGTATTGAGCAGGAGTTTTCATGCTACAGGTTAATATGCTGGGTTTAAACTAATCTTCGTATCCTAATTAGTTTTGCAATCACAAAGTGCAATTAAACATTTCTGGGTGCTTCTGCCAGGTCACCGTTGTTCGATAGATAAAGATTATTACAAAATTCTTGGTGTTCCTAAGGATGCATCGCAGGATGACATCAAGAAGGCTTTTCATTCTGTGAGTATCATCACAGTTCAGCTAATCCTGAGATATTCTGTAGCTCACCTATAATTGGGCTATTTGTTTAAGATGAGCATGTCATAAATCTAATATCCATGGACTAAGTGCCAATCTCATCTGTTGTTCTCTGAAAAAAATGCAAATGGTGTGATTTCGAGAGTTTTGTTTGTTAATTGAATCATTCACATTTCTGCCTCTAAATTAGAAAAAAAAATGTATGTAGCTTGCAAAAAAGTACCATCCGGACACAAATAAAGGCAATACTGCTACAAAAAGGATGTTTCAGGAAATAAGAGATGCATACGAGGCGAGTAAGTTACCATAATTTGTGTTTTTCTTGTTTATGTTTTCGTTGCTATACCAAAATTAACAATGTCTTTTTATGCTAACTTGGATTCCAGACATTACGGGATCCTTCAAAGAGAGAGCAATATGACATGGTAAATTTTCACGGTTTGTTTTCCCTTTTTGCAACTTTTTTTAGGAAATGGCTTGGTTTCTTTCAAGCCCTTTAAACGGAGTTATTTACTTTATAATCTGGAGAAGTTTATGTTATGTTGTAATATGGCAGCTATTTTCTAGAGGGTCAAGGGGGGATTTTGATGGATCCTATCATGACACATTCTCAGGATCCAACCATGACCCTTTCACAGAATTCCACAGACAGAATGATGGCCATTTCTCTAGTAAATTCTATAAAATATTTTCTGAGGTATTTTCTGTCACTTCAAATACATTTCCTTCCACTTGTCATTTCACTACAGACTATGGAGTACAACTTATTCTCTTGGATTTCAGGTTTTTGGACAAGACACAGATATGCGTGCAAATGATATTAAGGTTCGTTCTTAAGCCTGATTCTCTTTCATTTTAAGTTGTCATTTTCTGTAGTCATTATCTTGTCGAACTTATTCTATCTCTTGACTTAAGTAGGTAGAGTTGAATCTATCTTTCAATGAAGCTGCCAACGGGTGCATAAAGAAGGTGTCTTTTAGTGCAAAAAATGTTTGTGATTCATGTGGTGAGTACACTTTTATGCTGGAATCGTTTGCTAGGTACATTTATTTACAGCACTTGGCTTTTGTATAATTGTGGATTTGTTGAATCAAGTTAAATCATTGTGCTCATGCTGTTAGTCGGCACTTATGCATAAATCATTTTCTGAAGTGAACTGTCTCTTACATTTTGTTTTGACATTTTTTTTCCTGAAAAGGGTGTACAGTGTCTTAGTGCTAAAAGCTACCGCACAAGAGGGTCTGAATAAGGGAATTACTAGGCAGTCTTACCCTTGCTTATTTTGCAAGGACTCTGGTTTGAACACAAGACCTCTGGGACACTAATGGAGAGACATTTTTCCTGAGTATTTTATCTATTTGAGCATTTCATTTATCTGCTGAGTAGCCAACTATTTCAGAGACATTATTAGTTGAATTAGTTGTTTCTGTGGAGAGATAACATTCCATTAGATTGTCCTGGTGTCTGTTTATTTACTTTTTGTTGCATGATATGTGATAAGTATTTTTTTTTTCTCGAACACGCAGGAGAGTTGCGTATCATTATATTAAGAAGAAAAAGGGGTTTAGAAACCCGTACAACACCACACTTTAAATCATAACTACTATTCCATTTTAAATACTAGTCATGTCCTTTGTAAGTCATAACCTTCCAGAATCAAGTTGTAGATGCTAGTAGTTTCAGCGAAGCATTCTAGAGAAAATAATGATCGCTTAAACTCAATAGGAAGATTGCCATATTCCTGTGTTTCTGTCAAACACTTCATGAAATTGTGTAATAATGTACCCGCAGTAACCAGTCATAACTTTGTGTGGTTAGCAAACTCTCATACTTTGTGATGTAGGCAGTGGCAGAGATAAAGAGGGTTCTGGGGGTGTTGCAGCACCCCCTTGGCCAGGAAACTCAATGCATAAAAACTCATAAACCTCTAAATTAGTGTGTTGTTTAGCCCTAAAACACAATGTGATGATGTGCGGAAGTATGTAACATTAGAATCAATTAATTGTTTAATTCTAAGAAGGTTATAAATTTTCTTCACAAAGCTTCCACCTTGCTTGTGCATATAATGATCATCCTGATTTAGCCCATTGTCCTCTTTTCTGTTTTGATTAACCTTGATTTTCTTTTACTGTTAGGTGGGAGAGGTCATTTGGCAAATGCAAAGAGATATGTTTGTCTCTCATGTAATGGTTTAGGAAGAGTAAGTGTTTGCTATTAGTTTCAAAGTTTCCGTGCAGATATGTATGGTACATTGCATATGGCTTGTAATTATACTGTTGGTTTATGCAGGTCACTAACTATCCATTCACATCCACCTGTGGTGTTTGCAGAGGTGTTGGGAAAGTAATTAAGGTAACGACCATGCAAGTAAGATAAAGGACTCATGAGTTTTCCCCTAGTTCATGTATGATAATTTTTTGCAGGATTACTGCTTGACATGCAAAGGTTCAGGGGTGGTAGATGGTATGAAACATGTAGAAGTGAATCTCCCAGCAGGTGCCTTTTGTCAGTTTGCTTCTTTCTACATTCCTTGGAGTTATCCTAAATTCTAATGCAGTTGCAGGGAGAATCATACTGGAAATTCTCCTTGACTGTATTATTTGTAGGCAATTAGGCATATATTGTTGAGCTAACACGTAGCTGCCAAAATCTAGGTTCTATTACGTACTGCGCATCCACTCTTGTGGAACTTTTAGATATCTAGCCCTTTTGTAGCCACTGCTGCTCCTTTTTATTCTACTATATGGAGGGGTTCCTTCATAATTTGCTGAGCTTGTTTCTGGCTTCCTCTTTGCGTCTCCATCATGTTGCCTGAATAAGTTATTAATTACAGTGCGATGTTTTACTATTAATTGAATGTTTAACAGAACAGTTTGCATTGCAATATTTTAACTCATTGAAGATATTTCTTGTTTTCTGCAATGTAGGAATTGATTCTGGTGATACAATTCATGTACGGGAGGCTGGAGATAGTGGTGGACTTGGCACCGAACATGGAAGTCTATACATCACAATTCAAGTGAGAATGCATATTCTTGCATGGTTCTTCTTGTACATATATATCAACCTATAAGTTCATTGAATTCCAATATTCACATATATCCAGGATTTAGTTACCTATCACCAGAGATATATCTGTCAAATTGACTTGTTGGTGTTAATAGTTGTGGTGCCAATCAGGAACCATTGATAAACAAAACTGTTACTGATGATACTTTTCCTGTCTTTAGTTTGTTATGATAGATGCTGAATGTATAAATCGTATTGAGGCCCAATGGGGACTATATATAGAGTACATGAGACTATGAGAGACACATGAGGGGAACCCTAGACTACGAGATTACAATATTGACCTTGACTATTATACCCTTGACATAGTTCACTACAGTGTGTCACAACAATGCATATTGGCAAATTCAATTGATTGTGCATGTGAACTCAACTTACACAATTTGTTCATGTGCCGTAGGTGTAGGACACTTTACATTTGTCTATGACCATTCTGAACTGGTCTATCATGATTTTACTGGAAAGTGTGGGTTCACAAAGATTATGACTGGTTCATATTCTACTGGAAAGTGATGCCTTCAGTTCCAACAGTTGTTAGATGTGCACGGTGTCATGCATGCTTAGTTCAAACAGGCTTTCAATGCACAGAAAGTGCACCTTTTGCTTTGAATAAAAGGAGACATGCCAGTAAAAGGCGAATTGAATGCTCCAGCAATAGTTCCAGTTCTGAAGGGAAATGAAAAAGGGAAAGTCCTGCTTGTAAATTATGCCTGAACCCAAAGGATCCATTTCCAAGCTTCCGTCCTAGCTTTGCCTGTCGTTGACATCAGAACCATTTTCTCCAAAGCTTCTTTAATGCACCTTGTGTTTACACCAATCGTGGTGCGGTCGATGAAGCAATAGCGTGCAGGTAGTAGCTGTAAATGAATCACCGATACTTCACTAGTCCAGCCGTACCCGTATCCAGTACATCAATACTCCAATACTCTCTCTATACCACCACTGTGTTGTTTTTCAAAGTCACGTATCGCCCGTACTCGTATCGCGTATTGGTGATACATAGGTAGCCGTCTTTTGGGGCCTTTTATCAACTTTAAGTGCAATACCTTCGGGATGTCTCTCCCCTCATTAACTACTAGACTTGGATGGTCCAGCACATTAACTACTTTTAGACCCTGTTTGGATCGTCTAAAACTAATTTTTAGTTGGGACTGAAGTTTAGTTGGCTACAAGTGAGCCAACACTTTTAGATGACTAAAGTTTAGCTACCCTGTTTGGATCCTAGAACTAAAAGATAACTAGGAGATGCATAAAAATCCATTTTACCCTTGTGGGAGAGGAGAGAGAAAGGGGGAGGGATGGGTTACTGGGGGGGGGGGGGGGGGCAAAAGTGACTTTTGCTACATGTTAGCTACTTTTAGCTCGAATTAAATGGTTTTGGTGGACTAATGAACTAAACTTTAGTTGGGGTGCAACTAAAAATTAGTTCACCTTTTAGTCCACCCGTTTGGAGCTCCTAGAGTTAATTTTTAGCCAACTAAAGTTTAGTTGGGGTCTCCAAACAGGGCCTTAATGTCTTGGAAATACCTCAAAAATAATTTGATAAGTACCACTTTGCTCCATAAATATTATTGGTGAAGGATTTGTGACCAAAATTTAAAGGATGCCTTGTAGTATACGATTCCTCATTGTTATGCATGCACTTTGCCAATTTGCCACGATGCTCGATGTCTCTGTAATGTGTCGTCTTTGATTCTCGCATCATGTAAGTTTGCGACTGTAACCAACACACTTATTAGGATCAGGAAGTGGTTTTCTTTATTTATCTACTGACTACTGAAGTACTGATGAGTTCATAAGTGTTCTGTCGTGCTATTACGTATTGCCAAGAGCTTATCAGCTTTGGCCGTTATGAAATTAAATATTATACAATATTACCATTCTCTTGTATCAACAATTTAGTTTCTGATTATTCCATCAACTGTGTATATTATAGGTAGCAAATGATCCGGTGTTTACGCGAGATGGTGCTGACATACATGTCGATAGAAAGATAAGCTTCACACAGGTAAATAGTTTCTTTTCGCCTTGTATTTTGTTCCTTTCCATTTCAACATTTTAATGCTAATTTCTCACTCTCAGCCTCAGGAACATTTTCCAAACAATAGATTATGTAATTTCCCTTTATATAGTTCATGTATCATTATTTATAATTTGTGGTTTTAATTGTTTCTTGTGATGGGTTTGTTGCTGATTTTCCTTTTATAATTGTGCAGGCAATGATTGGTGGAAAAGTTGAAGTACCTACTTTAAATGGGAAAACAGAAGTGAAGGTAATAATTGATGCCGAAAAAGGACATGCATGGCCACTAACAAAAATTATGAGAGAGGAGACACTTGTGTATTATATTATCTGTTGTGTTAAGAGTTAGGTGGCGAGCCTTTGTCTTAAATCATACTATTTGCTATAAAAATTATACTATTCGCATGGTATACTATTTCAAATTTAAAATGCCTGGTATACTTCATCTTATTTTTATTGAAACATGTATGCTTGCACTTGTTTACTTAATCTTATTTCTGTGAAATAATTGCATGTACTTGTTGAATGGATATGCTATCATGTGTTAAGATAATATCTATTGCCCCCTCCATAATTTCTTTACCTAATTGACATATGGTGGAATTTATCCAGATACCCAAAGGAGTTCAACCAGGTCAAGTTGTAGTTTTAAGGGGAAAAGGTAACTTGTGAAACTTGAGAAACGTCTCACCTGACTTCTAATGAGATGCTGATGATCATAATTTCTATCAGGATTGCGAAATCTGGCAGGATACTCTGGGGACCAATATGTACGATTCTTAATTCATTTCCCCTCGTAAGTTGCTTGTCCTTACCTTGACTCATTTTTTTGCCGACATACAATAGCTTTCCTCCATATAAAACAAACTGTTATGGTGTTCCAATTACTTCAGTCATGTGTTTGCCCTTGAAGTAAAAGTATATTGGGTTGCTCATTGGTTAGCTGTTAGCTCACACTTTGTTGAAACAACCTTGTTATACTCTTCACAACGAAAGTAATGATTACCAGTGTCATATCGATGAAGTGGACAGAGTAAAAGATGTTACAGTTGCAGTGGATATGCTGCTGTTTGGACAGTGATGTGAAACTGATCTGAAGACGGATGGTTAAACTGGCAGTTGGGCTTGCTATTTGATTGGTCCTTGATCACCTCTTAGCATGATTAGATTGTTATTGGTTTTAGGGTTTGGGATTTGTGATCACTTCCTTCTATATTTATGGGTCTATATATACATGTAAAAAGAAGAGTACGAGCTATCCTAATAAATCATCATTTGTATGCGTCTAATAATTTCATTGAGGTATATTTGGATTGACCACCTTTCTTCAATATCTTGAGCCTTTGAGTACTACTAGTTGGCACAGTGCTGCATCAGACTCAGCACTCTGTTAGAAAACAGCGTGTTCGTTTCATATTTTCTCTTGCATTCCTCTGCTTACACATTGCCCTAGTGGGCCTAGTAATAGAGTAAAGCTTGGCATTCGTATCAGTAGGGTGCTCATTGTATATTTCCTCTTGCATTCCTCTCTATATGCAATTGCCCAATTTGGGAGCCTGTCATTTGTATCACTTGTTACTATGAATATTTTTTATTTTCTTGGCAATTTCTGCATCAGTACTTTGGTGTCCTGTTCTGTTTATTCTAAGTAAACATTTGATCATTGAATGGCCCTAATATTAGTCATTTGCTTTCTTTGATTTGCTTAACAAAAGTCAATATATTTGATTAAAGGACCTTAAAGAAGATGTTGCCATTTTGTTTGGTTTATGGTAAATCATAACTCATTGGTACTTGCTCTTCAGTTTGGTTTATGATGTACTATCTGCAGTGTGGTTACTGAACGTCAACGTGCGCTGCTGGAAGAATTTGCAGTGGAGGAAGCTACAAAAGAACAAAACACTTCTATGGTGGGAAACTGGTAAGTTCAGCAGTTCTCATGCTTACATGCATGCACACAATCAATCCATCCGCACCCTTCCCAGCATTCAATGGTGAAGGGAAAATGTGTTATTTCCAGTTAAGCGATTCAGTGAAGCTCACAGTAGGTTTTGCCAGTATCAATTGTTTTACCTTTTTTCTATTCTGTTTTATTCCTGTAAACTTATTTACATTGCTAGTATATAATCTCTGAACAAAGGTGGTAGTCTCACTATCTTAACGTTGCCCATCTTTGTAGTTATATTCAGTCTCTTTGAAGTTCATATTATTCTTCAATTTGACCTCTAGAAGTACCACATGGTGGCACCCTCATGATATTTTTGTGTTGATATTTTTTTCCTGTTCATTTATTTATCAAGTGTAAAGCACATACTTATATTAAACTTCGTTACAATAGATATAGAATCATGCTGGTGCTAACTAACTGGTCAGCTTTTGAAAAATGATAAATGTGATCTTCATTGTTTTGCATTATAGCATGTATCTTCTGGTAGTGATAAAGATGAAATTTTAAACAGGCTTTATCAGCAGCTCTCTACTGGTTAATACTTACAGGTGGGAGCTAGTCGCAGAAAATATGACAGGACAAAAAGTCATGATCGGAGTCGGCATCCTCATACTGATTCACATGATACTGAGCAAGGCTGTGAGCTAAGGCTTGGAAGCTGCACTTTTGTCGGGGCAGTGGGGCAGCATCATAAATTTCTCTGAAGATGTGACTTCACACAATAGAACAGTGGGTCACGATTCCTTAAAGATTCTTTGCACCCATGAGAGATCACAATTTTGAAGGAGGCGTCAGCTAGAAGATTACTGGTTCCTATGGGAAAGATAATCATAATAAAATATTTGGATCTCATCACATAGTTTGGAGCGTCTGAGATTGTCATTTGAGTTGCCTATGATGTCTCTTCAGTGGTGCAGTATGGATGCTTACTATTGGGATAGTTCAATGTGTCCAACCATGTTAGGGTGAAATCGGGTGTAATTTCTTTTGACTTCACGTCATCCTTTTTCCTTGATCAAGTTATTCTGTACATATTTTTCCTGTCAGCCCGCCATGCTGATGTGGGCTGGGCCACCTCCCAGGCTGCGTTTACTGCTGCTTGTCTCCAGCTTTGTCAACAACGTTGGGCGTTTGGATTATTTTTGGGTTACGCCAATGTTCATCAAAAAGATCTCGCTACTGCTATAGTTCTCACCTTAGGAATGTACGTGTTCTGGGGTCCCATGCTATGTCGAAATCACGCACGAACGCACGCACCACCACCGAAGTTTTAATGTCGAGAGCGATTTTTCAATGAATGCGCTCAAGATCAAATGCTTCGCATCGCACCCTCTCTGGTTTCTTTCACCGTTCCAGACTGGCAGGTTGCCTGTCATCAGTTCCCTCTTCCAGGCTTGGCCAAGACGCTAAGCCCATGCCGATCGTCCAGCTCCCAACCCAGTAAACCGCCTGACCGACCAACTGCGGCCGCGGTTCCAGCCCAGTAACGCGCCCATGCCGAGCGTCCAGCTCCCAACCCAGTAAACCGCCTGACCGACCAACTGCGGCCGCGGTTCCAGCCCAGTCACGCGTTACCCGTGTGCCTGCCAGCGCTGCGCGGCGGTGCCCCCTCACAAGTCACAACCCACGCGGCCACGCCTACGATCACTTGCTCTGCACAGGAGTTCCCCAGTAACAACGTGAATGCAAAGAATGCAGTAACTGAAGACACATTCTGAAAAAGCATCAGTAGCTGTTTTCCTTTGACCTCCGGTTCCGTTCAACTTCCTAGGCCCTTGATATTCGAGTTCTCAACAAACATCCAATACTGTCACATTTCAATGTTGGTAACTAAAGCATTCAAAATGGACAGCGGCAGTGTTTTCCCCGTATATATCTCTTGATTACAACACAGGCAGGAATAACAAACATTTCCGACACATGCAAGCTAGTGAGTGTATCGTGTCAAAAGCTCCAGCACAGAGGATTTGAAACAGGAGACACTCAGAAGCCAAGGAATCTGGTTCCAAACTGGAGATGCCCCAATGATGTTGTGCAGATGTATCTGAAAACTTCTATTTGATGTCTTTACGGTTGCAACTCACGAGCACTAGCCAGGGCTTCTTGAAGACTGGCAGCTGCTTTGTCGTACATCAGAAAACCCATGAACCAGAACTCGTGGCCTTCAACGGAGACGACCTGAATATACTTCTCAGCCGGATTCATTTTGCTCACTGAAGGATTAGCTGCTCTTAGCTGGTGAAGAGGAATGACCACCTGTTTCAGAAAGTGAAAAAAAAAACTGCTTTTAGTACACAATCATGTGTTCATTTATGTCCTGCAGATGATTGAACATTAAAATGGATCAAGCAGCCACTGAGCCAAAAGGTTTAAGCTGGATGTGACAAATAAACATGCATCATCTTCTTAAGTCACAATCAGTGTGTGAGCATCCATCCAGGGACAGGCATAAGAGTAAGCACCCTTGTTAAACCATGTCCTCAGTTCCTTTTGTTTTATACTTTTATATTTCTTCAATGAGCACTCAAAGCAATCAAACAAGTCAAAAACATGGTAAACTGATGCACAAAGAGATAATTGGTTTCAATTGCAGTAGTTAGATGATACAAAGGAAGCGAATGACCCTTACCTTGTAATAACTCCATTCGGTTTTGTTTCCAGCTTTATAAGAGAGAGGATTGTCACTGCAAAATGCAATCTTAGCTGTAGAAATGTACAAGACTCCCATGACAGGACCTGCTGACGTTGAGAGATAGCATGCATAGCATATTTTCAGCTGCTCATCTGGAAGAACTTCGAAGGTCTGCTTAAATATTTTTTCATAGCCTCCTTCTGCTAGAACTTTAGTTCCTTGAGCTAGGCGTCCCATAGCAGCTTCAGTAAGACTAGGTCCAGTCTTGACTGTGAGGGAAAATGGTATATCGTCAGACAAAGAGCAAACCATGTTAACTGACAGAGGATATTAAGTTTTTTTTTCCACAACTTCATTTAGACTTTATAGGTTAATACAGGATATTGTGGGTTGGCAGTTGGCTATCAACTATCTGCCGAATGTCTCACTTCATCACGATGAGTTTAACTGATGCGAAGTAAACATGAATTGGCTACACATGCCACTGAATAGGATCTTCTCTTTGATAAACACTAATTTTCTTTTAGAACTACAGCTTATGCGACAAATGTGAAATCTTCACCGAGTTTATAAGTTATTGAACCCTCTGCTACAAGCACAGTAAGTTTTTGCAGAGTCTCCTAGAGTGCTAGTTCCATAGCAAAATTGGCATAGAAATACATCACTGGTTCTGTGAAATCAGGTATTTACCCTATAGTCCTAATCAATTGTACATAAAAGGTAACAGCAAATCTTAGTGTCATACAAGATTCTTCCCAATATGCTCCTATTATTCCTAAGGACTTTTGTTTATGGTGCAAGCAAACAGAAGTTTTACACATGCATTTGTATAGAAACAGGATGTTTTGAAATTTATAATCTTTCGTTACTGCGAAAACCGAACATTCAGTTAGTAGAAACACCATCCACTTAAGTTAGAAGAAAAGCATGTGAACTTGGTGAACTGGAGATGGAAAACAAGTTTGCTCCTCTCCAAATATTGTTAAGCACACTACAAACCAGATAACATGCTATGACTAATGAATCTCTGAGAAAGATCAACAAGGTTATCAGTAGAGTATAAGTTCTCCTGTAACAGGGCTTAAAGAAATGTTTTAAAGCACTAGTAAACTTTTGAAGATACCTAGCCTACAAGGCATAAAGCATACGGAAAGTTACAACAACAAAGTTCAAGTATGCTTCTTTACTCAGACCAAAGGTTCAAGTATCCTGCTACCCTAGCTCTACAATCCCCACCACAATGCCCAAAAGGGATCTAGCACAGCGTTCACTTTACATTTGCAACTTTATTTCTGGCGATGCCTTCCTTTGATCCTCAGAAAGCTAGCGTGTGGTACAAATCCGTGCACCTCAAGGAATGAATCTCGCAACCAAGCGAACGCAGATGGATTCTCCGAAAGAGAAGAGAAGGTTAGTTGGGTGCTGAGACTCACAGTGCTGCCACGTGTCCCGGCTGAGCTCTCGACCATCTTTGTTGTCTCCCCCCACGTCTTCCCCCACCTCGACAGCGTCTCCTTCATCGCATCCACCGCGCCTAACAGAGAAAATACAGAACGAAA
>NC_028453.1:7207522-7287256 GCF_000263155.2 Setaria italica | reverse complement strand
GCTTCCTCGACAGGGCGGCGTGAACCCCGTTAGGCAATCCGTAGTGAGCTATCTATTCGAGGTACGGTTCTAGATGCTTGGGCTAGAGTAGGAGAATGACGGATCAGCTACCCTCTGGAGCCAGCCCCGGCTCCGGCGGGGGTGGGGAGGGATTGGATGCGGGGACGGTGGCGGCGGCGGTGGCCGGCCTGCGCGGAGTCGGGATGCGGCGCGGGGGACGCGGAGGCGTCGACGGCGGGGTGCATCTCGGCGGGCGGCTGCTGCATCTGAGGGAGGGGGAGGGGGGTGGGGTCCGAGGAAACGGGGGGAGTGGGGAATGGGGTTGGGCGTGCGTGGGGTTGGCGACTAGTGGTGTGGTGGTGGGGTCAACCCGTTTCAGTTTGTTGTTGTAGGAAAGTCGCAGCTCCCACGCGGCGCTGCAATTGCAACGGGCAAGTGCGATCCCCGGTTCGCTTCATCGGATCAGAGAGCGGTGGGTTCTAGAAGTGGGCGGGGACTGGGCCCGTTCGGGCCGGTTCGAGCCAGACAGAGCAAATAGCGTGCAGTTGGATGGGCCTGCCAAGCGGGGGCATGGCGGAAGCAGAGAAGGCGACAAAATCCATCACTGTAGAAGCCGCCCATCAACGTCAACTGGCCCAGCTCCTCGTCTTCCTCTCCACCCACGAGCCACGAGCTACTCGTCGTCGCAACTCGCAATCCAGTGCCGCCATCCTTGTCTCTGGCCAGTAGCTGAGGTATGACTCAGCTAGGCTGATCAAGCTCCAAGCCTCAAATTATGTCGAAAAAACACAGAAGGATGCCGACATTTAGAAGAGGATGAGATCCTCCTGGCAAAACAAGGTATGGCCCTTGCCGTACCGGGAGCTCCGCCACTGTCTCCTGCCGTCGGATCCATTGCCGCGGATCCACTGCCGGAACCTGCCGTCGCCCTAACTTAACGAGTTTCCACCGTCTCTTATCTCCTCGCCCCCACACCATCCTCCTCCACTGTCTTCAACGCTTGGAGCCGCTGAGTTCGCCTGCCAGGAAGCTCGCCGTCATGCCCCCACCTCCTCCGCCGTCCATCAGTTGTCTTTAGCCACTCACCGCTAGTAGCGCCCCAATCGCCGGTCCGCCACCCCGCACACAACCCGTTGCCATTGCCGATCTGCCACCATCCAAGTGCTCTCCTTCTATGCTCGTAATATTGTCAGAGAAGATCACTCACACCCCAAGAACCCCGAACCCTACTCAGCGCAATTTGCATGCGGGAGATGAAGCGAAGGCGGACGTAGGAATAAGAAAGCTGAGCGGTCCAAACTATCCTTCATGCATGGACCCATTTGTCACCCAGTGTCGCGCGTCGATGCGTGTAGGCGACAGATTGCTATTCGTCCAACACCCCTCCCCTTTTGGGGGCTTAAAGCCCATTATATTTTTTTCATTGGAGGCCCAACCATCCAATTATGCCCATAGTTAAATGGTGACGTGGCCTCCTATATATGATAGGCTGGTAGTTGAGGGAGCTAAAATTGACTTTTTTTCCCCTGGAACAAACGTGCAGTGATGCATATGTCTCTTTTTATTCAGTTTTCTGTAAAGAAAAACTTATTATCAGGTGGGCTGAATTCCTAGCAAAAGTATCCTATATCGTTCCACTTCGATCAAAAGGAATTTTATTGTCCAAACCATATAATCCCAAGCATACCAAATTCTCTCTCCCCCTCAGCTCACTATCCTCCCAAGTCTCAACACGAGATTCCCCTATCATAATCTATCAATTCATCCTAGTTTCATCCCGAAAACTTTGCACTGATTTGTGCTTGTTAAGTCGAAAAACATAGACGGCTAGTGTCACGTTCAACATTTCGACGTGCTTATAGTTATTGTTGAAATACTATTTTGATAGCTTCCGATCGTTATTGATGTGCTCTTAGTTTTGATCGGATAGCTTTTAGTTTTTACATTTCTCATAATACCGACGCCCTACTCGATTCCAACAATATCTTATCATTTTTGTTTTGTCAACAATATCTCATCAGCCATCAAGAATTCAAGACCATACGAAAACAACCAAAGTACAGCCTAGCGAAAAATCAGCCAAACTTTTTATATCCAAGTCATATAAGCAACAAAATCGCCGAGCACTTAGCATCTTCTCAATGTTTCTTCCCTTCCTTCACCTTAGTCATGTACTGATCAAGTTCGACGAAAGGGTCATCGGCTTCAGCGCTCTCCTCAGGCATATCGAACTCGACCGGCCTCTCCCTCTTGCCGGCCGGTCGGTCCGCAGTGCCAGAGAACCCCCTGTCAGGCTTAAACCTCTCCGTCCTGGTAATCTTCTCGATCTGCTTGTCGGCGTCGCCACTGTATATGTCGGAGTCGCCGTGCCTGCTGAGCCTGTAGAGCGTCGACAGCGCCGGCTGCGCTGCGAAGAGCCTCCCGGAGTACACGCTGTACATGTCGTCCGTGGCGGCGAACCCGGAGTTAATCCCCGTTTCCTGGTTGAATAGCCTCTCGTCGTAGGTGACCTCGCCTGCGCCGGCGGCGCCGCCGGTGCTCGCCATGCCGAGCGCGATCCTCTCGCTGACGTCCCGGTCCGCGTCCCTTGTGACGCTGCTCTTCTTGCCGCTCCACGCCTCCCGCCGCCTCTCCCACTCCCTCTGGCGCCGCCGTTCCTCGCGCTGCATTCTCTCCGTGTCCACCGGCGCCGCCGGAGCAGCGGCGGATGCCGCCTCGGCGCGCGCCCTGTTCGCGATCTCGCGCAGCTCCCGCTCCCGCTCCTGCCGCTCCTTCATCATCAGCTCCTTGCGCACCCTGTCGCGCATCTGGATGGCCTCCCTGGCCTTCTGCTCCGCGACGTACAGCGCCTCCGAGAGGCCGGCGAAGCCGTCGCTGATCTGGACGCCCTGCATCCGCCGGCCGCCGTCCGACGACGCCAGCCGCTTGTCGAGCGGGATGCAGTACCCCTTGGCGTTCTTCCAGTCCGAGACGCTGGGCGGGATCTTCCAGTCCTCCGCGTCCTTCCGCGACACGGGGCGCGGCGGCGAGTGCATCACGGTGACCGGTGGCGACCCGGCCGGCCGCGGCACCCGCCTGCGCCTGTGCCTGGGCGGCAGCACCGGATCCTCCTGCGCGTGCGCCATCCTCACGACCCGATCCTCGGCGCCGGAGCTGAACGCCGCCGACTGCCGCCCCGGCCTGTACCTGACGAACGCCGGGTCGTCCTCCCGGTTACGCGGCCGGACGCTCGCCGGCTGCGCCGCGGAGAGGCGGGCGTCAATGATCACCTGCAGCGCCGCCCGCGTCCGCGCGGTGGTGGCTGCCCCCTCGTCCTCGTCCTCGCAGGCGGCGTCCTGATCGGGCACGGCGACGATCTTGGGGACGAGGTCGGCGTGGCTGGAGTACACGATCTTGGCGGCGTTCTCGCCCTGCCGGACGACCGCGTCGAACGCGACGCGGCCGCGCGCGTCGACGGTCAGTGCCAGCACGTTGGACAACGATCCTGCCGCCGTATCGGGGTCGCCGCGGGCTAGGCCCATGGAGAGGGGGTACTGCACGACGTGCACCTCGGGGAAGGCGCCTCCGCCGCCGAAGTCCTCCTGCCGCCGGGGCACGAGGCCCGCGCGCCTGCCGTAGGGCGGCACGGTCTTCGCCGCCATGGTCTCGTGGGCTTGCTCGCGGCGTGCTAGGGCCTAGGGTTGGCTGCTGGTTTTGTTTGCCGTGACACGGACGCACGGCAGTCGATTTATAGAGGAGGAGAGTTACCGACTTCGGGGGGCAACGCAAGTGTCCGAGGCGGCATCGAACCGTACGCGCGCTCCTCCGCCGTGCGTGCACCGACATTCTTTCGGCGCCTCGGAGTCGTTCGTATGATCGTATCCGTGGCCCGCGGGGGCGGTGGTCTGGACTGAGGTGATTTTCGCGCTTGCGCGGGCCTGAAGTTTGGAAGCGGTCGGGCGGGACGGGGTGGGCGTTTTGGGCTACAAGTGGGCTGGGCCTTTTTTGAGAAACAAGACAGATCTAAGTCCTTCCTTCGAAAGAGTTCACGTTCCTTTTGAAGCACTACTTTTGCTTATGGTAATATAGAACTCGAGCGGTCACAACTTTTTAACTTTTGAGAAATTATTTGAATTTTTCTTGTGGACATAATTTTATTTATCATGAAACACACTTTATATGCACTCTTTTGTTATTATTTAAAATAATAAAACGCGCTGAAATGATCATGCAAGACCATGTCATTGCCAAAACGTTATGCATCTACGGACGCAAAGGAGTATGTAATTCACTTGCAAAACTACTCAAAGTTTAGCTTTGGTTTGAATGTTTGATCCATGTCAAAATTTCCACGACCATTTACATTATCTCATTGTGAGTTATAGCATGGTATAACACCTTAAAGATCTTGTGCATACTGCTGCTGCTCATTGCTCAATTAATCAATTATATTATTCTCTTCTCACTACAAAGTAAAGATGAAACAGATATTCCTGGTCCCAAACCCCAGACAATCAAAATTCACATGCATAGGCACAATCCTGCCTTCGCCAGTCCGTAACTTGTACCGTCGTATCACAATTCACAAGCCGTCATCATCACACCTATACAATATGCTGGGGCCAGGGATATTATTGGTCATCGCGTACGAAGGTGCAAGGGGATCGAGAAGAAAAACAACGATATATATACATCGCATACCCTGCAAATTCACCGCTTATCGCCTTCTAGCGCCGGCGCATGGGGCTCACCTGTCATCTCTCTCTTCCTCCTCTACCTCCATCCGACAACCCCCGCCTTCCTTCTCTCCTGTTAGGTCCTCGAGCCACCACCGTCGTCGCCGGGGGAGCCCTAATCGCCATCGACCTTAGAAAGGAGGGTGGGGGCCGCGGGTAGGCTTGCCTGTGAAGGCGGGTTGTGGGGCGGTGCGACGCGGCAGTGGGGACGCTGTCGCGTGGGGTCGGCGGCTGGACAGCTGGTGGCCCAGGGATGGACGGGAGCGAGGGTTGGAGGTGAGCTTCCCGACGGAGCCGGGTTAGGGCGGCGGATGTGGCAGCGGGAGCCGCCGGAGCCGGAGGAGGAAGGTGGTGGGGGAGTCGCGGTGGAGCCGGGTTAGTGCGCGGGGGAAGGGGGAGGGTTGCCGGTGACGGGAGTCGCCGATGACGATGCAGGAGGACGGCGCGGGGGCATGCGGGAAGGAAGGTGGTGGCGGCGTGGTCCTGGGCTAGCGGCGTTCTTGGGCCGCACAACACGGCGTGTCTGCAACGTATAGTCGCGTCCGACGAAAAACCTTTGCTTCCTCGCCCCGAACAGCTCGAAATCTGTCGCTTGTTATCATCACCTCCCGCTGCTGCCGCGGGGATCTAGCCCTTCTTCCAGTGTTTGCAATGCTGTCGCCTCTTGGCCTTTGTAGACTTGCAGTGGTCCGCGTACAGTTGGAGTACACGGATAACGCCATCTCATGGGTCCTTAACAAGATTAGCTTTGCGGTATGTGAGTCGTGACAGCAATCGCTTGCGGATTCCTGCAGCGATTATTGAAGTTTTGTTTCATCAGTACGACTCATTAGGCTAGGGCGACCCAAAAACTCATCTCGTCTTTATCTTTCACTATAAGAGCATGTACATCGCCAGATGCTAAGCAGCAGCCACGGGAGAGATTAAAAAAAAAAATGCTTATCACTGTTGCTAACTGATGGAGGTATCGGTGTTAGCAGCAGCGAAGCCAACTTTTGAGCCGGTGCCAAACTCTCATTTCCAGTGGCTGTATCCTATTCGATTTTTTTATAAAAAATAATTTTAAAGACTTAATTCAGCTGCGTGCTAAGGGGTAAATTAGAAGTAGCTAAGACTAAGGTCATCCGCAACAGTCCTAGCTAATTGCTAGCTAGGAGCCATCTAACTCAGCGCTAAATAGCTAGCAGTCCATGCAACTATCTATATAGTGCTAGCTATTTGTTATTTTTAGTACTTTCATGCACAGAGAGAGAACGGATGTGCTGGCGATTTGGCGCATCGTCGCGCGTGCGAGCTGAGCGACGAGCAAGTCGCCGGCTCGAATATTTTTGCACCTTCTCTTTCCTCCACATAGGATACATGCTGAGCTGTACACTCAAATAGCTAGCTGACTCAACACCATTGCGGACGTCCTAAGAGGAAGACAGCGCTAGATAACTAGCCTTAGCACCCTCACTCTAAGATGACTTTATATTGGCATCATATATCACCGTTTCCATCCATAGTTCCATACCGCCGATGCGTGATACACGGACGGCAGCCAAGCGCGTCGCTGTATCTGTTGGTTGCAGTCTACGCTGCAAGATCTGCTGAGCCATTTCAGAGAGCTGCTACTGCTGCCGCGGCACAAACAAGGCCTTGTTTAGTTGCCCAAATTGGGACAACCAAAATACTGTAGCGACACTGTAGCATTTCGTTTGTATTTGTGAATTATTGTCCAAATATTGACTAATTAGGCTCAAAAGATTCGTCTCGCAAAGTACAACAAAACTGTGCAATTAGTTTTTGATTTCGTCTACATTTAGTACTCCATGCATGTACCACAAGTTTGATGTGATGGGGAATCTTCTTTTTGCATAGTGTCAAAGTTGGAATTTGGGGGTGAACTAAACATGGCCCAACTCCACAGGGCGAGACAAAAGCATCGCTCTGAATCTCTGATCGAGCCTCTGACGACTGCGACCGGGTTCGTGAGCTGTGATCGCGTACGATCCCGTCGCCATGGGCCACGGCCCCGGGGCAAATTGAATTCCCATTGGCAGCTTCGCCGCGGACCACCGGGACCCGTCGCCGACTCGCCGGTGCCGATGGAGCTGTTGGTCTTCCGCGACGGAACAGCCTGCTCTCCCTGACTCCTGACGACACGCCGGCTGCTGAACCCAACATTTTGTTTGGAGCCGTAAGCATCAACAACAGTAGCGTTGTAAACGGTGCACAGGTCTTCGCTGAGCGCAGCAGACACGGGAGAATTAGCCTGTATCCACGACGCATCTGGTCATTGCGTTTTTCCCGGTTAGCATTGTCGCGCATCGTTCAGCCTCCAGCGCTTCTCTGCTATGGCTAGGTTAAAGTCACTGCCCAATTGCAGGCGTGAGACGCCCCCAAACTGCAGAGAAGAACCTGAATTTCTTGTCTTCTGCGGCAGGCAGAGATGCGAGATCCGTCTCGCTCTGCGAGGTCCCAACTCCCAATCCGGTTGGATAAAATCGCCAGGGGCTGTCATGTAACATCAAGCTGTTTTTTACAGAGCCAGGAATAATGTTACCACTTGACAGATTCAGAGTTTTGGATCCAGAGGACAGGTCACTGTGTTTCGGCTTTGGCTGTGGCAGGCTGTTTGTACCCAAGCAGTGTCATCAGGTGGCAGTGCACAATAACACAGAGCTGCAGTAGCGACTAGCGAGTACACTGGGGTGACCAATTTCCAATGTCCAGGGAAGGATGCCCTGGCTGGTTTGGCAACTGTGGGAGAATTAACAAATGAGATGATGTGGCAAAACTGGGATTTAACTGACTCTACTCTACATTCACTGACCTAACAGCTTTCTATTGCACATTTGCTTGTGCAACACTGACAAACTTGACTGGGGATCATGCATGAATACCAAGAACATCTCCACTTGCCCAATCTTGAGCTTTTGAGCATGGCTATTGGCGTCAGAGTTTCTCACGGGAGAAATTTCAGTTGTAAGACTGCAGATGCACCTTGACTGCAGTGTCCAACATAAGCAGTAATTATCGACTTACTGCACTACTTTCCTCAATAAATCTTGTGCATTCCTGGTGCTCAATCCTTCTCTTCTCACCACAAGAGATCGGATCAAAGGGCTTGCTTGTTCTTTACCAATCATAGCCATATGAGCCACCAACTAACCATGCCCAAAATTCACATGCACAGGCACAATTCGCCCCCGCCGATCCGCGGCGGGACCGACCGAACTCGTACCGAACCCTCTCTTTTTCCCGCTCTACCCATCGCATCACGAGCCCCTGTCCATCACTCCATTCACATGTACGTACGCATAGTCGCATACGCAGTACACGCTGGGCCCAGTGACCGGCCGGCCGGCCGTCGTGTACGTCTACGTCCGCGCAAGGCGCTCGACAAGCCTTTGCTCCCTCGCCCCGAACATCTCGATGACTCGATCGGGATCTGCCACTCGCTCTGCGTGGCTGTCGCAGAGATTTCCGTTTGGCCCTTAAATCAGAGTCTCAAATCCTCTCGGCTCCCTTGTCATCTGCAGCGGTTTCTTTTCGTGTGCTCCGATAAGGCAGCGGTAAATCCGCCACGAGGCGCGCCATTTTCATGCGCCGATCGAGATCAGGGTCAGGGGCTCAGGGCTCATCAGCGTCGAAAAGCTCTTCGATTCGTGGCTGCGAGCGAGACGCACCGCTGTTGTTTTTGTAATTTTGCATGATTGCAGCTGCAGGGTCCGCTGATAACATTTTGCCCCGGGGGCAAATTGAATTCCCCTTGGCAGGAGCTCCGCCGCGGGCCACGGTCGCCGGGGCAGGGGTCGGCGGATGACCGGGAGGGACCCGTCGCCACCTTGAAGCCTGCGTGGGTTGCAGGTTGGGGCAGGAAGGATGGCCACAACTGATTACTGCACACAGGTCGATACCGAACAGAGTACAGAGCAACGGCAGGTGCAGGAGTGGCAACCACTCTGTCTGAAGGCTGAAGATGCAGTCCGGTGGGGCAGATCCGTGATGAAAACTGGTGGATGAGTTACAGTGCAGTGTCAAGAGTGACCTGTCAGTAAGCGTTACAGACTTGCCTGAAGATTCAGCGTCGAGCCTGAAAGAGTTTGTTACTGACAGGTCAGGGAGCGTGGATCTAAACCT
This sequence comes from Setaria italica, assembly GCF_000263155.2. NCBI lineage: Eukaryota > Viridiplantae > Streptophyta > Magnoliopsida > Poales > Poaceae > Setaria > Setaria italica. The sequence continues at coordinate 7,278,416 of NC_028453.1, read as the reverse complement.
GTTGTTTCTACATGGCTACGTTTGGCTTAGACTGTGGAAGATAGTTCCCAAGAACGGCATCAAGTGGCGCCCCACAGTGGAAAAACTGTTGTGGCAAGTGGAATATTCAAACATACAACAGCTTGAACATCAAGAACATTTGCATGTACACTTGGGCAGGGGTTCAGGCCTGACATCAAGAACATTTGCACTTTCTAGTACAGGGTGTGAACAGATATTACCAAGGATTTCAAGAGCATTTTTCTCTTGGAGCCGCAAATTGGAAGAGTGCAGATGCACCTTGATTGAAATGACCCGCTAATAAAGCATTATGTAACATGACTTTAAAAATCAATCTTTGCAATGTAACTGGCTGACTATATTGTATTTCTCTGAGCAATACCATCTTAACATATCAACATGGCGGGGAATGACGAAGATACAAAATTGCATGCTCATTCACTGCCTACATCTTGAGCTTGAACTAGGAAAGGAACAGGATTACATCAACACCCCTTTTTTCTGTTATTTTTTCTTGATTGTTTGGACTTTGTAGCAGCAGAACTATCCTAATTCTTTATTTAATGGGTTTACTAGATATAAGTGGAACAAGCTAAGCCTTTAGCAATCTAGCATTAGATAGTGCCCAAAAATTCGTCAACTTTCTCAAGGAAACCAATGCAAACTTTTCTTCTTCCAGTTTGTTTATATTTTCTTCCTTGTATTTCCATTACCCACATCAAAGCATCCCTCCAAGTTCTCACAAAAGCAAACAAGGGAGCATGAATACAAAATCCAACAAAAGAACCCTCATCTCTACAGCACCACTATCTACCTAAACCAATCAGACAATAACCAACACTGTCACCGGATCGTCAAATGGCTTTGCACGCCCAAGACTCTTGTAAACTGGGAAAAACATCAAACCATGCTGCAAGTCAATTGGCTTTTGCCATTTTGGGGGGCCAAACTGGGTCCATATTTTCCCTTGCTTCTTTTAATTCTCAAAACAGCTTGACATACCAAAACTCTTCTGAGTGGCCGAATTAGATTGGCATGCTTGAAGCAAAAGTTGGAAAGCGAAGCACCTGATGATGAGACCAATCATGTGCAAATCCTCCTTCTTTTGCTTGCTGATGGACCCTCATTGTTTATTATAGGAACTCCTGAACTTATGCCCTCACTTTGTTGGCTCTCGCATGCAGCTACATCCAGCACGCCTATGGGTCTATGCTGCTCGGTGAAAACTGAAGAGCCAATTGACTTCAGAATAATGTTCCCCATAACAATCTTTTCTTGAATCACTTCACAGCATCCTAATACTCTCTCCTACAATGTATGATTGCACATAAGCAAATTTAGGAAGCATTGAAGTACACTTGAAATCAGGCACAACCTAACAACTTTAAGATCCTAAATTTCGATAATCCAACAAACCATATTGCATTTCTGGATTGCGGGGATGCATATGCAATACCTTTATTAATTGTCTCCAACTAGTTGCCACGCTCTCAAGTACTGAACTGTCGTGTTTCCCCAATGCCACAAGAGCCACACTTGCAGCAATCTCTGACGGTCTGAAAACCATTAATTCAGCAGCTGCAGACCAAAATTTGCCCATCTTTAGGGATTGATCACCATCACATTCTACTAAACGGGTACTAAAGGGTACACACAATTGTACTAAGAGTCATACCTTTAGATGCACTCAAGATAAGTTCAATTGAGCGAGCAAGTGTGATTTCGGATACTGCATCACCATCGCTGAATTTGTGAAGATAGTAGTCAACAAATGAGCAAGCAGTCACAGCTTGCATCCTCCAACTCAGGGTGTTGAGCACCGCATGCTCCATTCTATGCACGGTCGGAGGATCAAACACATACTCCGCATCAACCACCTATCAAAGCATTGACTTCAACTACTTGAGAAAACACACGTTTTGCACGATATATGCATCAGTTTCATGCAGTGTGATGAACAACAGTAACTGAACTTGCCTGCAAGTCTAAGGGATTTAGGACAATTGTTTCTTCCATTTTTGCAGCCAAGGACAAGCAAGCCACTGCTAAGAGTTGTGTGATCCAAGCTCCCTCTAGCTGCAATCAGAAAGCAGTTGCGCAATGATTCGGGATATGATATTTCAATAAAATCAAGATATTTAGACTGCTAGAAATACTTGCAAGAGTCCTTACAGCAAAATCGCACAAAGAGAGGAACCGGTCCAGGTAGTTCACAGACAAGACCGCCGTCAAAGGTCCTAACTTGTAATGATCATGGACCTATTCATCACATATTAGAAAGAACATATTCGATTAATCACCATGGTGAGGACAAGTCAATCAACAAGTACCAAATCAAGAACAAGACAACATAGTGGCACATTAAAGGAGACATTTTTACCCAGATTCTACGCATCGCATCCTGAACACCATGAACCAGTGAAATAAGCAGGGAATGGCTCACCTTCCAAATCCAGTCAATGGCAGCGTTCCTCACGGCCACCAAATCCGAGCCGCCAGGCTGCTGCAGCAGCCGCTGGGCGTAGCCCTCCATGGGCAGGTGCTTCTCCTCCCTCCCCAGGAGCTCCTCAATGAAGCTCTCCGACTGCAGGGGAAAGTCAATCAACAAGGAGCCTGAAGAAGCGTCGACATGCCGCGACGGCGAACCAAGAACCCACGAAATCTCCTTGCTCTCCTCCTCCTCCTCCAGGTCGAAAATGGTGGTGCTGTCCTCTGAGCAGAGGAGCATGGATGCAGCAAAGTCGAATCTTGGCGACATTCTGTAGCACCCAAGAACCACACTGATAGGCACAAGCAAATGCAGCAGGATTGCAGAGCGAGTAATCTACTAATCTTGCTCTAGCTTTGTGTGGTTCTATTATGCTTTCTCGGTTTGCATCTTCTCCTCCTCCTTGCCTCCCTACTAGCTTCTCATCTACTCAGTTTTATTCTCGAGAATAAAAAAGAAGAAGAATATCTGTTCTTTTTGCTCGTCTTCTTCCAAGATGAGAAGAGAAGGGGAGGAAGACGGGAAGAAGGGGAGAAAGCTACTGTAGAATAGAGGAGTGGAGAGGGAGAGGCAGGGTTTTGTAGGATCTCTGTGAGAGCGAGAGGGGCGCATTGTGAATTTTGCCATGCCAAAGGTCCCCTTTGAGAATTATTTAGCATAAAACTTTGAAGCGCAAGTGAAAATAGGGGAACGAACAGGGGTGGAGCACGAAGAAAATTTTGGGGTGTTGTTTTGTTTTGGATTCTTCCGAGGTGAGCCTATGCCCCTACATGGGGTGTCCTTTGTTGGCCCGGATCCTCTGCGCGCTCGTGTGTTGTGTGCGCGTTTCACGGTTGCTTCATCGCGTACAGTACGGTCGTGTTGACGTATTGTCAATGTGATGTGCACTCCGTATATCCAAGGAAAGTAGGTGTATACCCCCTTTTTTTTGGATTTATACTCCATGTTGTACTCATGAACAAAGTATCTTTGCTTCAGTTTGCATTGTCCGTTCCGTTCCCCCGGCAAAAGACACTGCAATTCATTGCACCCGGCTGTTGCAACTCGCCTTGGCATTTATGGAGCTGACTAGCTGAGGTATGAGCAGCCGGTACCGGTAGGCATTGACCCAAATCGTCATGGCACATGCTACTAGGCAATGAACATTGCTCTTCTTCCGTGCAAACAAATTCTCTCCTACTCCATCAATTCACGGACCTTCTCCAATGGTATAAGCTAGTATCTAACTCTAACCACTCTAGGAGACAATCCTTCCAATGATCTGACTCTTAGTACATAATTTATAATATGAATGACTCCACGTCATCCCCACGTATTCTTGAAGTGTGTATAAGACTATCTCTTAATCAAGAAATAGCTCTTCTCTCCTATTAAAATATGAAGATATTTTATGAGCTAGCTCATATGCAACCAGATCTTAGGCCAGCACTTCCACTCCTGCTCATTGTTCAATCAATACCACAACAGGGCAGTGGTAGAAAAATTCCACCCCTACTAGTCAGTAGGTGATCGCTAGAAACTGTAGAAATTGATGGCGTATGCGTGAGTTGAAGTGAATACTGTTTACGATGCTAGAAGATGTGAATTGCAACTGCAGAAGGAGATAGAAGAAGCCGAGCGAGCCGTTTGGTCATTGCATCGCGTCGTCTCCGTCGTGGGCTGCAAAGATGGGCGCACGGAGGACTGCCACAGCACGGGCTGCAGGGGCCAGCGGAGCAGTCGTCTCTTTTCCGCTGTGCGGGCGGTCAAAGTGAGCAGTTTCATGCTTTCCTCTGTTCGCGACGTCATCGATCTCAGTCACCAGACGGGTGAATGAACAGGTGAGCAATCCTTTGGCGCGGAGCCTTTGCTTTTAATTGTTTAACAGCGACAGCTTGGTGCCTGGTTAATCATGCCAAGAATTACAGTCGCCAGGTAAGCATGACAAGGAAATAGTACTTCTACCTCCGGTCACTGAAACATGATATTTCAGAAAAATAAAATAGGCAGAGGACAAGTTGTTTCTCATGTGCAAAACATCATCTTTTATCGGCTGAAGGAGCTGATAAAAAATCCGTCTTGAGATCATGTGAAAGTGCTTGTCACTTACAGTGGACTAGAGATTAGAGTGACAAATAACTAGTAACTGCTACCCTTTGTGTTTGTACGAGGCCTATTCATTTCATTAGCTAGGATAAAGCTTTGATAGAAAGTTACTCTATCGATATTTTATTTATATGATATAAATTTATAAGCAAAAGCAAGTACTTTTTTTTACATGTGAATCCCAAAGCATCAATTTTGTGTCACCAAAGCTATGTATTAATAAAGACATCTGCATTCCAAATTATAATCATTCTAGTTTGATCTTAAGCCAAACTTTGGATCAAGTTTATAGAAACATGTACAATGCCTACAACATTAAATTATTTTCATTAGATACACTATGTATATTGGTTGTGCATTTATTTGATATTATAAGCGTCAATATATTTTTCTATAAATTTGATTAAAACTAAATAAGTTTTACTTGGAACAAAGCTAAATAACTTATAATTTAAAACAGAGGGAGTAACTGATGATCAAAAGCTTGTGAACAAAAAGAAATAATGCTTATAATTTCAAATGGATGTAGTAATTAATTAGAGTGCATTTCGTTGCATTCCTTAATTATGTGGGTTTTAGAGTGTCATACTGGCATTTCATTTTTTTAGATAAAAGAATAGTTCAATATCCCGACCTCTACATCACATTATATACTGTCATTTCGTTAAATTCCCTTTTCTCTATGCCTTGATTTTATACTCTTCCTGATCAATAAAATGTGTGCTTGATTTTCAATCATAATTACATGTTCCATCTGCGGCACGGTTAAATTTATTGGCAGATATTCGTGTGTTGTATACAATGGCGCTGATGCAGTGATGCTGAATCCTTTGTTGGCTCGATGTTGTATTTGAACTCTTTCTAATTGAATAGGTAGAGCTCCTGCCACTTGTCCTATAAAAATAGAAAAATTGCTAACAGGTGCCATTGAGCTTGATTAGATTGTACTAATATAGTGATAATGCATTTCCTTTTGGGAACAACAAAGCTGAAACGATCTTGGGGAATCTGATACCCAACAAAAGCTGGTGGTGCACCTTTTACAACGCCAGATATCATCCGTCGGCCGTCGCCCTTTTTATTTCCCTTGTGCGTGGTTTCCTGATATTGAAATCATGATATGCTGTTACTGTAATTGATAGAACACCACCTGAAGTTTTTCTGCTTTGCTTCTTTATTCTCCCTTTGGATTACATTTTCTTAAAGGAACTTGCTTCCTTCCCTTTTGTCCTAAAAAGTTTTTGTTTTTTTTTTAAAAAAGAGAGCAATGTAGAGACGCACTTTTGCGTTCTGACTTTTCTCATGGATCTCTCCTGCATAGGATCTCGCGTCCTTTGCTGGATTGCCACTGCTTGGATGCACTTTGAACTGCAGATGCTACACCGGCACTGGCAAACAACTGTGCCATCCTCTGCATGTGTATATACTGTAGAGTCCTACTGGAGCTGCATAGTCTCAAGAGGAACTGCAGCGAATTTAATCGAACGGTAGGTTCAGAACTGGATCCTTCATTCACTCTTGTTGTCCTAGGATGATTTGTCTCTTTCTAGGAGTGCATCATACAAGCTTACATGTACAAGCTTTTCAGCGACACGGTCGTCTTCTCCCACGCAACGCATGTCACATAATTCGCTCATGCTGAGAGGCAGAGAGGGACGTGCGGTGGCGATACGGCTGCGATTTACGACGACGGCGGCATCTTCTCCGGATCGTATCGTCGTCATCGTGCACCCGCATCGCTGGGCGGGGTCACGGCCTCACCCTCATGGTCATGGGCTCGGCTCGCACACGCTGTGCGGCCTGTGCCCGCCGCTGTTAGGCTGCCATGGCTGCAGTCACCAGTCAGTGCACACTGCTCAGCTAGCATCTAGGTAACGGGAACTCTGGACTCCACCGTGAAGCCGAAGCCGATCGCGTCCAGTGATCGGAGTAGGGCAATAGCAGTGTGCGGATTGCGTTCGGCATCGCTGGATTATGGTCATGGCCGTCAGACCAGCCGTACCCGTACTGCAAGCTGCGATCTTATCTCTCTGTACACCTCTCCTCACGTACGTACAGGATCCGGCAGATGTCCCCAGGAATCATTTTAGCATTCAGTTTGTGGGACTGTTGTTAGCTGCTTGTACTCTGTAGGGGTACTCAGAGCTCCGATTGACTGTTCATAGTTCAGTACTTCGGTTTCGGACAACCGCCGGCGCCTATTTGACCCGCCGTTCCTAGCTGATAACCGACGGCGATTAAATGAAGGGAGAATTGATAAAACAATTCCGTATTTCACTGGTAGTATGAGATTCCCCTAATCCCCTTAATATGTTTTATTGTAAATGCTTAACCATCTGTTACACTTCTGTTGCAAAAGCCACCTCACTGAGCGCTTGCTTAATCCATTATGTCTGTTTTCATGGATCATTCATCATTGTATGTCCTATCGTCCCTTATCAACGACAACGACTAAGGAGTTGCTATTTAACGAAAGCCTGTTTTTTTTCTTCTTTAGGCCATTTTTAAATTCTAATCCAACTGCTCCTTCCTTTCTCGCTCGTGCGCGCCAGCGTGCTTTGTCCAGTCCTAGACAAACTCCATATTCCAGCCCAAGCCCGCAAGCCTGATGGAATGGAATGGGCCCCGAGAAAAGTCCCCCAACCAATCCCGTCATTGCGGCCGCCAAAAACTCTCAAACCAGAACCAAACAAACAACAGAGCAGGCGCAACAATATAGGTAGCTGTACTTTGCATTGCTATTTGCTAAACTATATAGGTAGCTACTGTAGCACAACAATATATATATAGGTAGCTACTGCAGCACAACAATATATGGAATCCAATATAGATAGCACATGCAGCAACACTACACTGCGGCACTAACTCGATCATACAGTACGTACACATGAATCATAGCTAGCTAGCTACCTGAAAGCAATTAAGTAGAGTTTTAATTAATTACGGAAATCATCGTCCATCGATCGACCCATGCTGTCGATAGGCATGATCTCGTGCGTGGTACTCTCTCCGTCCCAATTTACTATTTATTTTAACTTTTTTATATATAATTTTAGTATTAGTTGGAGTCCCCAACCAGTACTAATTTCCCTCCTATAAATTATGCGTCTTCTTCCTCCTACCCGAGCCATTTGCTCCAGCTCGAGCTTCATCCATTCATGGTGAAATAGGGGAGCTGCTGCCTGAGTTTTGACCATTTCGTGGGGATTTCACTCATTCAAGTGTTTTAAAGGATGGTTAGTATACTAAGTTTTATGCTTTAGAGCTATAGTAATTTGTGATTTTTAGAATAAGGTATAATGGAGAAAATTTTCATTTATATGCATGTATTATTTAGAGCTCATATTTGTAATTGTTAGTATAAGCTATAATTTTTTAGATGCTATGTTTCGTAATAGTCAAAGAAATTGATACGAGGTTAGAGGAATAATTTCATAGTCCTTTACAAATATGAGCTAAATAAATTGTGGGAAAAAATATAATTTGTTCATATTTTAGTCATTTGCAAATATGAGCGAGATAAATTGTGGTACATAGAGATAATAAGATGAAATAGAGGTACGTAATTAGACTTTTTAGAATAAACTACAATGGCAAAATTTTTCATTTATATGTTATGTTTGAGCTAAATAAATTGTGGGGGAAAATATAATTTGTTTATAGTTTAGTTATTTGCAAATATGAGCTAAATAAATTGTGATATATGGAGATTGCTACTGCTGCTGGAGGTAGTGGCGATGGTGGGGTGATCGTCGTTCCTCTCACAGCAAGGGGAAAACCATAGTTGGCCCTTATGATAAGCCGAAAAAAATAAGCATGTGGGAGAGAGCAATGCTTCGTTATTTGGAAATATGTCATGAAGATGCTGTTGTGGCGGGTCAGGAACTTCCTTTTGGTGGTCGTTATGCTCCACTTCCAGTCCCAGGTGTTTCAGGTCCACTGAGTACTACCGTTGCAGGAGTCACAAATAAACCACAGGATGAGGCTGGGTCAGCGAAACCTTCGTCTTCACCGCCCAAGGATGCTTAAAGTCCTCTAGATAGTACTCAGTGGATGGTTCGTCGATGTGTATCATGTTGTTTGGGTCTGAAATTTAAATTTGTGTATTTCTATCTAAACTTTCAGCAACATTTGAGTTTGTCATAGTGTTGTCGGGATACGAGGTAGGCTACACTAGCGCAAATCAAAATTTCTACCGCGTATAACCAGGAAGAACTGCCATATAAGGATCACGGGATTACCACTCGACACACTACTGGTGCGGAAGATGTAGATATGCGTCGATGCAGTGAAGACGATCACGTAGTCGTACGTAGTCGATCAACGTCACGTCCAGCAGCTCCTCCTACGTGCAGCAAGATCGTCTCCGATGCCGCGGCTCGTCGTCGGCTCGTCGTGGCTCGTCGGCGGCTCGTCGATGGCTCGTCCAAGTGCTGCAGGCGCAACACCTCCAAGGTATCCACACGTGCAGGGAGGAAGCGTCGCAAGCCGGACTGCTAGATCCGCGAGTTGCAACAGGCGAGGGCGTGGGAGGCGCGGCAGGTGTGTTTCGCCAAAAGGTGTGAACCCTAGGGCGCCCCCACCCCTCTATTTATAGAGGTTCCTGATGGGCCTCTGGATCCGAGGCCCATTAGTACTCCTAAACCTAATCCAACTCGGATCAGATCCGAATTGGGCTTCCAGCCCCTTAAGTGTGTGACCCTATGGGTTCGGATACGTATAGACATGGCCCGAGTACTCCTACTCGGCCCAATAGTCGGTAGCGGCCTCTAGCAAGACGTGCCAACTCCTATACGCACACGAAGATCATATCAGACGAACCATCACAACATAATATACATGCTATTCCCTTTGCCTCACGATATTTGGTCTAGCTTCAAGCCGACCGCTCTTTCTCGATCTTGTGATTCGGAATCCCTTTATAGGTTAACTCTTAACCGTACGTAGCATGACCATGCATTTTCAGATCCGATCACTCGAGGGGCCCAGAGATATCACTCTCAATCAGAGAGGGGCAAATCCCATCTTGACTGACCATGTCTCATAGCATGCTTCTTGACAAACCCGAAAGCTACCTTTATAACTACCCTGTTACGGCGTAGCGTTTGATAGCCCCTAAGTAGGTCGATCCACATCTAGAATACATGCGACAGTCTCAGGTCTGAGGACAAAGCGTATATGTTGTTCAAAGAGAGAACTACTTCTCGTGTTGGGTCAGTCCTAGCACATGTCTCCACATGTGTCCACATTATTAGTTCAACATCTCCATGTCCATGACTTGTGAAACATAGTCATCAACTAATACATGTGCTAGTCTAATATTCATGTGTGTCCTCACATGAACTCCGACTAGGGACAACTTTAGAATAACCATACAAGTAAAGAGTTTCACATACAATTCACATAATTGCAAATCAATTCAAGTAGCCTTCAATGGATATTCAATGAACACAACATACAAATCATGGATACAAATGGAATATCACCATCTCTATGATTGCCTCTAGGGCATACCTCCAACAAGTGTACCATGTTGTTTGGGTCTGAAATTTAAATTTGTGTATTTCTATCTAAACTTTCAGCAACAATTGAATTTAATGGTATTTGTATCATGTTTGTTATGTTTCATGTATAATTCTATAGATGATCAGAATACTTTGGTTTGGTAATACTTTGTAGATGGATCGGCAATGGATGTACAACATGGACAAACCCTCCATACATTAATGGTTTGTGTGGTTTTCTCGATCTGGCAGAGTCCAACAAGCTGCGTCTAGTTTTATTTGTTGTCCGTACCAAATTTGCAAAAATGAGAAGGATTACTCATCCAGAAAGACTATTCACACCCACATATATAGTTTGAGATTCATGCCTAACTATTTCGTTTGGATTAAGCACGGGGAAAGAGAAGTTATGATGGAAGATGATGATGATGAAGAAGATGATAACTACATTTCTGACTGGACTCAAGGAGGTGCCTTTGCAGATGCTACAATGGGTGAGGCTGAAGAAGAGATAGTTGCAGAAGAAGGTCCTACCGATGATCTAGGTCAGGTGTTGCGAGATGCAAAGGAAGACTGTGAGAATTTGAAGGAGTCAAAAAGTTCGAATGTATGTTAGATGATCATAAGAAATTATTGTACCCATATTGCAAACAAGGGTTCAAAAAGTTGGGTACCATACTTGAAATGCTGCAATGGAAGACAAAAATGGAGTTTCTAACAAGGGTTTTGATGAGTTAATGAAAATCATAAAGAACATGCTTCCTAATGGGAAAGAATTGCCGTCCTCCACGTACGAAGTGAAAAAGGTTGTTTGCCCTTTGGGTTTAGAGGTACAAAAGATGCATGCATGTCCTAATGACTATATCCTCTATCACGATGAGGAATATGAGAAATTGGAGGCTTATCCTATGTGTGAAGCGCTACGTTATAAGATCAGCCGAGATGACCTTGGTGATGTTCAGGCTAGCAGAACAAATTTCCTACGAAGATAATGTGGTATTTCCCTTTAGTACCATGCTTGAAGCGTTTGTTCAGAAACAAGGCACATGCAAAATTGATGCATTGGCACAAAGAAGAATGTAAGTAAGATGAAATGATCAGACACCCCGCTATTGGGTCCCAATGGAGAACAGTTGACAGAGAATTTCCCGAGTTTGAAAAGGATGCAAGGAACATACGATTTGGGTTAAGTACAGATGGATTCAATCTATTTTGTAAGAGTGGTTTTAGCACTTGGCCTGTGATGTTATGTATGTTCAACCTTCCACCTTGGATGTGCATGAAGCAGAAGTTCATTATGATGGTATTTATCCAAGGCTCAAAATAATCTAGCAACAACATTGATGTATACCTAAGACCTTTGGTTGATGACTTTTACTATTATTGAAGGAAGAAGGTGTATGTGTGTGGGATGAGGACAAAAAGGAGACTTTTAATCTACGAGCATTATTGTTCGTAACTATCAATGATTGGCGGGCGCTTGGTAATCTATCCGGACAGACAAACACGGGATATCGAGCCTGCACACACTGTTTAGATGATACTTGCAGCATGTATTTGAAACATTGTAGGAAGGTCATGTATATGGGTCATCGTCTATTTCTTACTGCTAAGCACCCGTTAAGAAAGAAAGGGAAGCATTTTAAAAGGGAGGAAGAAAAACGTACTAAGCCTGTTCACCGTAATGGTAAACGTGTATTTCTATGATAAAGGATGTGAGGGTAGTCTTTGGCAAGGGCTTTGATAGCCAACCTGTTCTGAACGATGAGGACAGACATGCACCCATGTGGAAGAAGAAGTCTATATTTTGGGGGCTACCTTATTGGGAAGTCCTTGAGCTTCGTAGTGCAATCTATGTGATGCACCTGACGAAAAATCTTTGTGTGAACGTGCTTAGCTTCCTGGGTACATATGGAAAGACAAAGGATACAATTGAAGCACGTCAGGACCTGAAACGTGTGAAAGAACGAGATGGCCTACATCCGGAAAAGAGAGACGCTGGATATTACTTGCATCCTGCTAATTACACTCTTAGAGAAGGAAAGCATGTTTGAGTGCTTAAATAGTATTAAGGTCCCAACGGGCTACTCCTTGAATATATAGGGAATAATAAATATTAATGAGAAGAAATTCATAAATCTAAAGGCCCATGATTGCCAGGTCCTGATGACACAATTGATGCCTGTTGTACTAAGGGGTATTGTACTAGAGAATGTGAGAATGACAATCGTGAAGCAATGTGCATTCCTCAACATGATTTATCAGAAGGTAATCCATCCAAACAATCTACTAAAGCTGCAGAATAACGTGGTGCAATGGCTTGTCAGTTTTGAGATGGTCTTTCCACTTTCCTTCTTTAATATCATGACCCACCTTCTAGTCCACCTTGTTGAAAAGATTTTTTTTCTCGGTCCTGTATTTCTACACAATATGTTCACTTTCGAGAGGTTTATGGCAGTTATGAAGAAGTATGCTTGTAATCGTGCCTGTCCAGAAGGAAATATCGCAAAGGGATATGGAACAAATGAGATCATTGAGTTTTTTGTTGACTTTATTGACGACCTGAATTTGATTGGAGTCCCTGTATCACGCCATGAGGGGAGACTCAAGGAAAAGGGCACACTAAGGAGGAAAGCTCGGATGGACATCGATGAGAGTACCTTTCGTAAAGCAGACTTCACGGTCCTGCAACAATCATCCCTGGTGGCTCCATACTTGGAGGAGCACAAGACCATTGTATGGTACTCAATCTAGGGGAAGACTGAGGCCTGGATTACACATCATCACATTGACACTTTCGCCTCTTGGTTGCGGCAACGGCTGATGGGTGATGACACGATTGAAGAGCAACTAGCATGGTTGGCTAGGGGTTCATCCATCTTAATATTGATATTCCAAGGATATGAGATAAATGGGTACATATTTTACACAACAGTCCAAGACCAAAAGAGCACAAATCAAAATATTAGTGTCCGTATAGATGCAATAGACAATAATGGAAAAAAGACAGATACTATGGTGTCATTGAGGAGATATGGGAACTTGACTATGGACCTTTGAAAATCCCTCTGTTTTGGTGCTAATGGGTAAAACTTACTGGAGGAGGCATAACGACAGACAACTATGGGATGACAATAGTGAACCTCAACAAGATTGGATACAGAGACGAACCATTCGTCCTAGCTAATGATGTGACTCAAGTTTTCTATGTGAAGGACATGTCAAGCAAACAAAAATAGAAGGGTGCTAATAAGTCAGATGACCAGCCAAAGTGCCACAGTTCTTCAAGGGAAAAGAAAAATCGTTGTAGTTGAGGATAAAACCGACATTTCAAAAGATTATGATCAGTTCGACAATCTTCCTCCATTTTTAGTCGAGGTTGACCCAAGCATCCTGTTAGCTAAAGAGGACGCTCCATACTTACGCCGCAATCACAACCAAGGGACGTTCATCAAGAGGAAGGTTATTAATGTTCCATTAGATGATGATGTGTAATGTATTAGAACCATTATGCTGTGTTTTATGGTCAAGTAATAAATTAATGTAATAACGCATTGTAATGATATGTAATATATTAACGCTCTATGGAGTTATTAAACAAGAACTAATTTTTGCATGGTTAAATATTAATTATTTTATTTTTTTAGCACCATTAAATATTAAACAATAAATTTAGATACAATCAAACAAATACATTACTAAGTCATGGTAAACATGTTAATAACACTACAGATACTATTTTTCTAGATTTTTGCATGGTCAAAATATTTATTTTTTCTAATTTTTAAGTTAACATAAGTATTATGACCACTTATAATTTATTACTAATTTAATATTACTAATTTTACTACGTTTGATATTTAACTGCATCTAATATTTTTATTGTGTAGATCTAATCAACATCAAGGTAACAAACTTATTTTTGCAATTTTATGAACGTTATTTGATTACTACGCAATAAATAAATATAATAGAAAAAAAATTTAAAAGAAAGGAAATAAAACATTTGTCTTAGCGGGAACTAAAACAGTGGGCTACACCCCCTTTAGCACCGGGTGTATCTACCACTCGATAATAAAGGGGTGGCCTTTAGTACCGGTGGTAACCACCACCCGGTAATAAATGGCATTAGTACCGGATAAAAACCCCATCCCCTTCCTTCCTAACACTTAATCGCGATCGTCGTCCCCTTCCTCACCGAATCCTCCGCCACCGCCCCTCCTCCACGCCGTGCGCCACAGTTGTGTCGCGCCCCCGGCGCCTTCTCCGATGCCGCGCACCCCTGTCGCCCTCGTCGCCGCTGTCGCGCGCGCGCCTCTATTGCCCCCCATCGCCGGCGCCCAACCTCCACGCCGGCGTCGCCCATCCTTCACGCCGGTGTCACCCCTCCTCGACCGACGCTGCCCCTTCTCCTCCACCGCCGCCTCGGCCTCCTCCACCGTACCAGTGCCGCCTCCACTCCGCCGCCGCAAGCCTCCCACTCCCGACCCGGCCGCCGGCACCTCCCCCACTTTCTTGCCCCTCCTCCACCGTTGCCGCCCCTCCTCCACCGTAACGGCGCTGCCTCCTCCACTCCACGCCAGCCGGCCACCCCGACACCGGCACTACTCCCAACCCGGCCCCCAGTGCCTCCCCCACTCCACCGTCCCGACACCGCCAGCGCCGCCCCCGACCCGTCCTTCACGTACAAAGCGCAACCGGCCGGCCGCAGGCTCCGTCTTCTTCGCTGACATAAGCCCGCAGCCGGCTGAGAACATCATTTTTTTTCTTTTTTATTTCTAGAAATTTTGAACTAGGTAGAAAATTTAGAAAAAATGTTGAATTAGCTAGAAAATATATAAAAATTATTGAATTAGCTAGAAAATATATAAAAAATCTTGAATTAGCTAGAAATCCTATTAATTGTAAATTGTACAACATGCCATGTTAGAAAATCGTGTTAATTGTTAGAAATGTCTAGAAATACTAGAAAATTACTTTGATACTTTTGGAAATTACCAAATTATTTTAGAAATCATGTTAATTTTTGTAGTCAATTATTGTTACAAAATGTATAAATATTAGTTATTCATTCCATAGTCAATTATTGTTACAAAGTGTATAAGTTTTATTTAGTCATTCTTGTTTTGCCATTTACTAGCAATTCACGGTAAACAGTAATTGTTGTAGTCATTTATCGTAACAAATTGTATAAGTGTTTAACTCTTTTCTTGTTGTCATTTAGTAGCAATTCACAGTAAATATTGTTGTAGTCATTTGTTGTAACAAATTGTATAAGTGTTTAATTCTTTTTTTTTGTCATTTACTAGCAATTCATAGTAAATATTGTTGTAGTCATTTATTGTAACAAATTGTATAAGTGTTTCATTCTTTTTTAGTCATTTATTGTTTGAAAATTTGTATAAGTTATAGTCATTCTTAGAATAATTATTTTTATATTATATTAGTTACAATAGCACGATCACAGGATGAGCAGGCCTTATTGGATGAGGAATATCTAATGGACTTGATTGCTCAAGGTCGCACGAACGATCCGCCAAATAAAGAGGTCGATCACAGCCAGACTGACATCTACCTCAACATGTCTGGTGATGGCAATGAGGAGCAACCAATTGCCGAGGGAGGCAATGATGGGAAACAAGGCGAGGTATAGCCATAATTATACGTAAACATGATTTGAATTCTCTACTTATCAAGATTATTGGGGATTAATAGTTTTTTTTCGTTTTTCAGCCATCTGGATCGAGCAGGCCTAAATGGAAATGAGGCCCAAAGAAGAAGTTAGAGGGCCGTATCATCATCACGTAACTTAATGAAGAGGGTGAACAAACTTCTCCAGACAATGCTAAGACCAAATTGGTGAATTAAATTGGGTTTCTTGTTAGGGATAACAGCCCAATAAGCTTTTAGAATTGGAAAAGCCCTGGAATCGATGAGAGCATGGTCCCGACTAACACGGTCTCCATAAGCATGGTCCCCAAATGAGAGAAGGAAATGATATGGGAACAGATAAAAGAAAAATTCACGTTGGAAGGTGTAGATGAAGAAAAAGTGAAAGATTGAAGCTTTCAGAAGGGTGTAATTGCTTTTCAGATGTACAAGAAGAACATGGATAAAGATTACATAAAGAAGGGCCTTACACCAGATTTCATGAAGCACCCGAAGTTAAGAGATCACTGGGATTCATTTGTGCCATTCAAGCAGTCGCAAAAGAGTGCTAAGGCAACTAAAACCAACATCGACAATGCTCGTCAGAAGAAATACTTTCATCGTGTTGGGCTAGGAGGTTACAAGAAGGGGATCATCAAATGGCAGATGATGAAAGATGACATAATTGCTAAGGGAATAGTACCGACGACTCTCAAATGGCCAAAGCGAGCAAAGCATTGTTATTATGCTCATGGCGGCAGACTCAATCCCGAAGATGGATCATTTGTGTTCGGAATAGAATTAAGAGAAGCGGCTACAAGGCTTGTTGAGTTAATAGAGGCTACGACCGAAGGATCTTTTGTGCCTGATCGTGAGAAGGATGAGCTGACTATGGCACTAGGTAATCGAGAACACCCTGCACATTGCCAAGGCAAAGGAGTAATTCCATGGAAGTTTGCCTTTCATGAGCACATTGATTCCTACAGAAGTCGCCAAAGAAGTAAGGCCGAACATGCACAACAGCTGCGAGAGTTGCAAGAACACGTAGCTTTGACAGAGGCAAGAATGGAGGAAGCAATCGACCGGTGTGTGGCTCTAGCTCTTAGCAAACAAGCCAGTGAATAAGCAACTGCATCATCAGGGGCTAATTCCGATGCAAGCCCCTCTAAGCGCCGAAGCAGTGTCGCTTCCACGGAAGCCCCAGCTGGAGGATCTTCTGACATGGTTGAGGACAACCAACGCCACCCCATGGACGACATCACTGGGAGGGTCCCTTGTGAGCTTGTTACTCCCGTGAAAAACAAGCTCATCGTGGTGGCTTGTGGTGTGGCTGAACAATTGACACAATGCTAAACAACTCATGGTATGGAGATTCCAGCTCGCGGTTATGCCAAAGATGGGGTGGATCGAGTGGTCGACGGTTGGAATGACCTCGAACTAGAGGTACCTGGAGTTGATAGGGAAAAGAGTCTAGGAGAAGCCATCCACAGTTGTATTCTATGGCCCAAGCGCTACATAAGGATTTCGCAACCGAATCCCCTGACCTTAGGATCATCTCCTCACGGCTCAAGGGCAAGATCACCTACGCCATCTGCCAGGGCACCCCATCCACTAGTTGACAGGGATCCTAGCATGAGTCTCGCTCTCCACTAGCTGACAGGGATCCTAGCATGAGTCTACCTCCCCCTGTTATGAGCAAGGCTACACGGTGAAAGACGCCTTCAGTTCCACCTACCGCGCCTACAAAGAAGAAGCAGAAGAAGCCAAAGGAGAAGCAACCAGAGCCCAAGAAACCTTATGATATGACTGATGCGGAACTCAACGCAGTAGTGGATGCTCAGGTTAAATCTCACTTTGCACCGAAGCCTCTCGTGAAGAAAGATCCACCACTTGATAAGGTTAAATTTTAGGTTTTCATTAGAGGCATGGAGTTGGAGAAAAAGAAAAAGCCAGAGAAACCACCACTATCTGACTACGACCACACAATAACAAAGGCTTTTCATAAGAAGAAGAAAAGTGGGTCAAGTATTCCATAGCTCGGAACCCAATCCAACCAATCGATTGCCCCGCTCCAGGTGCTTTTGGAGTTTGATAAGAACCTGCTTCTATTTGCCAAAGATACAAATCTCACCGCAGCTCAACTTCGATGGGAGGATCACATCCCAAAGCATCCTAGGGTTGGTAAATGGAAATTTGAGTTAGGGAAAGAGCTTGTGTGGCCGTAGTTGGTGGACCGTCTTCCAACGAAGATGTACAAATTGCACCAATGGTACATGGAGGCTTCAGCCACTGGTTTACTTATGCTAGAAGTTCGGATTGGAGATCAACATTATTTCCTTGGTGATGCCATTATAAATGTGCCGCTTGAGGAAATTTATTTCTTTTACAATCAAGACGCACTTGACAAATCACTCATCATTTTCTGGGTTCTGTAAGTGTTTAATTTGCTCTAACTTCAAAATCCCCGCTCTAGTTAGTGTGCGATGTCTTATCTCCTATTCTATTTTGTATCATGCAAGATGAAGATTCAAGCTTGCTAGAGGATAGGATTGTATGACATCGGCTTCATGGACCCAAATGTTATAAATGAGGTAAATGTAAGAGATAAACCAAATCAGACTTTGAAGAATATATATAATTTCTTGGACAAGCAACATTACAAAAAGTACATACTTCTGTCGTACAACTTCAAGTGAGTGTGTTTCCCATCGCCTTTATTTTTCGAACTAGTAGTTAAAAATAAGACTAAATAGCTTTTCACTATGTATATATGTACAGCTTCCACTGGATACTCCTTGTTATTGTGGTTGATCGAAGCATGATCTATATCCTGGACAGTCTGAGGAGACCAAGAAATCAATACACTGACCTCATAGACATGCTTAACAGAGCATGAGCTCGCTTCCGTCAACATCACTCAGGTGAATTCAAGGAGCAACTTCATATCCACTCTGAATTCC
Source organism: Setaria italica (assembly GCF_000263155.2). NCBI lineage: Eukaryota > Viridiplantae > Streptophyta > Magnoliopsida > Poales > Poaceae > Setaria > Setaria italica. Next base: position 7,259,730 of record NC_028453.1, on the reverse strand, counting down.
CGATATGTATTGAATTTCCACATCTCGTGTCACTTCCTTGGACACAACAAATATTTCATAACTTGTTTTGCCATATATATAGTGTTTGAGACAGAATCCGGGGAATAATTTATGTGGATACTACGTATGGCTTTGTACATCCCAAGCGTATAACTGACCATGATTCAGAGTACGTATACAAATAATAAATTAGTTCTAATTGTGCAGATCCAGATCTAATATAATAACCTTTGCTAATGACATAGATTATGCACATGAAGGAAGAACTCCTCGAGATGAAAAAAATCAGGGCAATTCAAGAACAACTTAGTGGATTTCTTCTGGATGAGGTAGTAAATCCAGCGGGAGAGTTCCATAATGATGGATCAAATTTGCATCACCATCAGGACCCAGGTTCAGAATAGTTGATCCAAAATGTTAAACTTGGAGAGTTGATGCAACGTAATATTATTCATATATGTGTATGCACAATATGTCTATGTATAATATTATCTCAAATGTAATATTATAGATCAAATACAATTTTATATATATTGCGTATCAAAACTAGTATACGTAAAGGAAACAAATACAAAATACTAATATAGAATAAAGAAACAGAAAACAAAATGAGAAAAAAAACATAAAAGAAAAAATAAGTTAGTACCGGGTTGGGAGACCAACCCGGTACTTAAATTGGCCTCGGCCACGCGAGACATGGCAGGCAATTTAGTACCGGTTGGTCTCCCCAACGGATACTAAAGGTCCCCCTTTAGTTCCATTTATTTGAACAGGTACTAAAGGTGGGTTTGGACCCGGTACTGAAGGCGCTTTCCCCAGTAGTGCTACGTGCATTACCAAAACGATTCTGTTATGAGGTAAGTACCATGCACTGTCATGTCCTAGATACTGATTGATGTTTCCATTATTAGTTCAGATCGATTTCTTATCTTAATAAAATTCGTAGAATAGCCTTGTTGGATGACACATACCAAATGATTAAATCGCCACCGGCGGCAGGGACCAAACTTTTTGGTGAATATCCTCACCTCTCTTACTTAGGAAAATCAGAGAAAGAGGAGTACTCTGCGCTACTTGACCAGCATGATGGAGATAGCATCCTCCGGTGTCGAGTTTGGTTGCTTAATGAACGTTTTGGTCGTGCAGACTCGGTGTTGAAGAGTAACATCATCCTTGTGGAGAATATCCCTCTTCATTACTTTGCTAGTAAATATAGCAACAAACCATGGACCGTTGACTATAATATTGTGAAACACATTATTAGTGATCATTTAATATTATACATAATTGTAGAGAACCTTTCATGAAAGGGTGTGGACCTTTCACGAAGGGGCCAACTCTCAAGAGACATGATGCCCTTTGAGCATGTCCTTTCCCCTTTATAAAATATGTAACCAGACCATTTATTCAATCAATAAAGAGAATCCTCAAATTCATTATTTTTGTCTCTCTTTCAACTCTCAACATGTTATCAGTCACTTTTCTCTCCATCTAAGGCTAATCGGCCACGCGACGTTGGCAAGAACACAATAAATTTCTGCCTCGCGTGACGCACACTGCCTACCGGCTGTACGCTGATCTCTATCATCAATGACTTCCGCGTGAAGATGAAGGAACAACACTGCACGACCATCTTCATTACGAACAATTTTTTCACCGAACTACAGAAACAGAAAGGAGTGAGAAAAAGGATCCAGACATAAAAAATGTATGCATTCATGATGATGTTACAATTATTGTTGATGTGCTCTTCATAGAACTAGAGTTCTTTAATTTTTCTCTGCACCAAAACCTTGGTCCGTGTACTTCCTGTTCTTTTGCTGCGTGGCCATGGTGAGGCTCTAGTCTCCATCAACCATGCAGATTTTTTTATCAAATTGCATAGCCCTTGCCATGACCACTATCGGCAGCAGCAGAGGACACCACGACTGGCTCTACCCACGTGCATGTGGCAGCGGTGCTGCTTGCCTGCATGTCCGGCGGGGGTTCACGTCCTCCAACGGCACATCAATAGCGGCAGAACCGGTCGTGGCCAAGGTAATGGGGCCCACGGCACCCAGCCGACTCGACCGCGTCGTGGTCGCTGACCGCCGCCTGAGCATCCGGCGCAGCACGTGGAGCCTAGCGGCACTGGGTTTGTCCATGTCTTGAACGGCCGAAAGTGGCCTCGCAAGGCCATGGGGTCCAGCACCCACAGGGCAGCCCAAAGCTAAGCCAAGCCAGGCTGCCTTCAACATTTCGGCCTAACCTGATTTGCCTGCTCAAAATTTGAATAAAGCCTCCAGGCTTTTGTTCATTTACATGTTCAAAATATTCTACTCTACATGTTCTTTTTTTAGTCCCTGGATTGTTCTGTAAATATGTGTTGTGATGCACATTGTTAGATATACCATCAGGTATTAGCATCCATGTAATAAGGATGCCAAATTTACCATAGTAATTGAGCATCATCATGATCCGCAGATCTTTTATTGGTTTTAGAACATTCTTTACATATGCAATTTATTATTCGCATACTTAAATACTTAATTAATATTCTACATCACCTAGAAGATGATGCAAAATTATAATTTAGGCATATAAATTTGATTTTGGAACAACACAAGGTGATGCGATCTAGGCACTGGCTATGATAAGTTCTTAGCTAAGAATTTATTTGCCCAGAGACCGTGCTTTTAGGCAGCAAATTTGCTCATCACTGGAAGGTCTACATCCTATCATGATTACCTTCAACGTGTATATCCAAAATTTCATACAATGGAAAATTTGTATTCAATATGACTATCATTAATTCCCACAGGAATATAAATAATACATTTACAGCAGCTGCACTGCCCATTGACATAGACCTTATTTTGTTGCAAGAATCATCTTGCCTTCACTAGTTTTGCATAATCATAATGCCAACATGGTGATTACTCCCAAAATGACCTCCTAGTATTACTAATGTAACACATATAAGTGGAGTCTAAGGTATTTATTGCAATCATGCAAATTATGCCTATAGCAACGAGTTCCTCGTCCACTACTTCAAGGTTTACATCATTCTGGTGATTACCTTTTGATGAGTTAACTCACTAGTACATGATGATCGAGTCACACTCGATAATAGCAGTGATTTCATCGCGTATCACATATGAGGTACATACTACTTGTAATTCAAATTGCATTTTGAATGTACAAGATTTTGCATCGAATAATTCAAGACTCATCTTGAATTCAAAATTTTGGCATCAACTTTTGCTTAGATAAATATCAGAAAGAGTGCTACATATTTTGGTGACTATCTTCTACATATATGCAGAGACTATGTTTTGGCAATGACCATCAGATCATCTATTCTCACAACAGTGGAGTCCAGAACATGTGCAGGGACTTTTATCACCTGTAAATTATAGAATAGTCCACTTATAATCAAGTATCAACTTGATTAAATAAATTTTCCACAATAATAATATTTCATGCTATATAATTTACTCCTCAAGTAAATTTATTAAAATACATGATCTATTCATGTAGGATATGAATAATGTTTCCAATATGGAATTTTCTGAATTCGCATTGAATGGGATTTACTCTCCAATATGGGCACTTGATATCAATGATATCATTGGGAGATTCATGGCAACAATGCCATCGTAATTCTACCCTAATTAAAGTACCGGCCAGTCCATTATTTGCATTACCACACATGCACCTTTGTGTGTTACTACATTTCCTCCATTCAGATTTTACAAATCTGAGTATCCAAAGGAGCAAGATCCATTTATTCTTTGAACTCCCAGTAGAGTTATCAACAAAGAATAGAACTTTTAGTTCATGAAATTTACAACATAATGGATCCCATACATAAAATGTCACTTTCCTTAAAAGTGACTATAATGACAAATCTCATGTTTGTCTAAAGTGTGGTTGTGCATTTCATGTACAGATTATTTCTAAATTAAACATTTGGTTCAACAATACCTCCATTTCTTTAGAGGCAAGCGAATTCACGGGGATCAACTTGAAACTCACTTCAACAAATGAGACCTCAAAAATCTCCATATTATCCCTCGAATTATGATTAGTTCCATATTATACTACCATGTGTAGTATATTGTCCGTCTTTAATATCGTGTATCTCATACATAATATTCATTTGGGATCAAACCAGATACAAAAGGAGTTTGTTTAGTGGACCACATTACCACTATCACAATTGTGGGAGATATATACTCTCCTCACGGGTATTCAATTATTATAGTAGACGCACTCATGTATTCTACAAATACCACAATATGTTTTTATGAGATCCATTTGTATGGTTTCATATCAAAACCTATTACTAAGAAAAATGCTATCCGCACTCAACTTGGTACCATGGACATGAAAATTAAATATTCATAAATTCCTTTCATATCATCTATGATATGTTATATGCACATACATCAATCCCATATGACATGTTGCGTACAAAATAATTTTTCAATATTGATCATATCATGAATTAGCATGATAGCCTTGGTCATTCTAACTCATGGAAGAAAAGAAAAATTGTTATCAATTCCATTAGCCATAGCACACATTCTCAAAATTTTGTGCACCGCATGTGTCACAAGGGAATTAATTTTAAGGCCCTCTTTCCTTAAAATTCCAATTAATGAGCCACTAAATTTCTTGAACACATTCAAGATAAGTTGGCCATATTCGGCCATTTATGGACTGTCTAGGCACTCTAAAGTGCATATGCATGCATTTGCAAATAGTCTCACATGTGTTCCTTCCTGATCATAAGGCATCACAATTTTACCAAATTCATTGCTCTAATTTTTCAACTTAGAGAAAATTTTCTTGGACACAGGATCAAATCCATTCGTATGGAATTATTTAGTTTCATAACTAAATAACTAAGACCCTATGTTCATACCAATTATGGCTTAATTGAGTCTCTTATCGAGATAACTCATTTGTATGACCATCCAAATAAAATTGAATTTATCAACATCAAGTTGGTAATATGCGGACTTACACACCGTGAGGGATACGAGTACCCACGGGTCCCCACCGACCAGGATATTGGTCGGCCTGACAAGTGAGCCCCGCCTGCCCGTGGCGTGCGGGGCAAAGCATGAAGACGCATGGAGTACAAGCTCGGAGGTCGGGCGAACGAATTCTGCCCAGATATTGCGGGATACACGTTGTAGTCCGACTCATATTGCTTTCCATGTAACAACCAACTAGGATTAGATCCTATCCGATTGTGACCCTAGGTCGTCAACCTATATAAGGCGGCCAAGGACGCCCCTGAGGGGGACCTCAACTCAACCCAATAGATGTGAACTCTTCGCACCTGCGATCAGCAATACAATCTACCAGAACACAAGACGTAGGGTATTACTCTCCGGAGGCCTGAACCTATCTAAACCTTGCGTCTCTGTGTTACCATTCGAGTTCTGGGTCTTGCGATCTCCCCCACCTACAAATCTACCACCTGGGTAACCCTCTGGTGGACTGTCGGTCACAAAATTCGACAGTTGGCACATCAGGTAGGGGTGATCGTTATATCCTACCTAACAAGCTTGATGGCATCTTGCCCCGGCGTTATCTTCCCCTAGAGCATGAAGAACTTCCTCGCCAATCCGATTCAGCTCTACTTTGGGAGCATGTCGGTGGACTCCAACTCCGCCGTCTCCATCGCCGACTCGGTGTCTGCCGCCAGCTCAGCATCTGCCAGACTTGCATCAACGGAGCAAGGTCTTCACCTGAGGATCATCACGCCGCTTGCCCAGCAGATCACTAATCTCTCTCTCTCTCTCTCTCTCTCTCTCTCTCTCTCTCTCTCTCTCTCTCTCAGAGAGGATCCCGCGCATCCTCGCGGCAACCCGTCCACCCGCACCCTTCGATCTAATCGCGGGGCTAGATTGCATCAGCAACACCATTGATGAGTGCATCAAGCTCTCCGAGGTGGCACTATGCCCCGGAAGGTTGGTGTAGGGCTCTCCCCGTGCCCCTTTTGGCATCAAAAACTCGGCTACTGTGTTTTCTAAAAAACTCATGCAGTCTTTCCAGATCCAATCTGACGACCCACCCGAACACACCCAGTTTCTGGACAGCGGCAAGTTCCAGGTCCCTCACTTCGCCCTAACCCCAAACCCTTACGGCGAGGGCGACGACGGAAGCTCTACGTCACTAGATCGGGAAGTCTTTGTTGTCTGTGCCGATGAACCTTAAATGCTATGTACTCTTTTTACATTTTGCATTGAATAAATAAAACCTCAGAGGTTCTTTGCGTACCTACTACCTTCTTGCTTTCTTACCTAAGCCCTTACTCATGCTCAGGGGTTGTCCAATCTAATCGACAGACCACACCCTCGCTGTTATGCTCGGGGGCTTCCCCCATTACGTGCTGACCTCCGAGTCTCACCCCTTCTCCTACCCATCTCACGACAAATACAACTAACTCGTGTGTGGACGGCATCCTAGCAATCAAAAACCAGACAACTTGACGTCTGCCCCCTCTACAAGCTCGAGATCTCTCAGCACAGTGCTGGCCAAGTAAGGCTGGGCGCTTAGCGGCTACAGGCCTAATCTACACGATGTCCTATTGTATACACCAAAGGAGGGATGGATGCTTTCCATTTGCACAAGTTAATTTCCTAGCTTACTTGTCTCACAATACAGATTGATACACATCATAAATTTTCCATTATAGGTCCAACTCCTTGACTACCTCCTCCGTGGCATGTTGATACTAGTCGGCCAACTCCGGAAGGCTATCAGGATCGAAGCCCTTGGCAAGCCCCGGTCCGACGCGCTCCACGGCTAGGCGAGGGAAATGCGTCTTGAGAAGCGCAATGAAATTCTTTGCGCATTCCACGGCAATTTCCTTCATTAGCGCCTTCAGCCGACTAGGAGCACTTCTCAGATGGTCCAGCAGTGGCGTCGGCTTGGCAGGATTGGCCTCCAGATGTGTCCTTACTCGATTCTCTTCATCAACATCCGCTGATCACAACAACCAAGATGGTGCCATACTACAATGATGACAACGATCATTCCACCTCGGCATGAATCAAGCTAAGTCTTATTTTCAATTAAATATTTTACGGCTTCTGTATATCTCCACACGCCTTGGTTCTCCTATGTCTCTGTGACTTTCACCGACCACTCTGGTCATACCCTTACTGCTCATACAGCTTGGTCCAACCACTAAATGCGCAGTCAAGGCTGCGCCCTACAAGTGCCCCGTGCACGCTTTCGCTTTTTCACATAGTTTCGACTGCTTTGCGGATTGTTCGTCTGTCTTAACGGTTGCTAAAGTACTCGAGTAGCAAAGGCTTTAATCGGTGAAACCTTGACTCATCTTGTGATGCCCCGTCTACAAGCTCGAGATCCGCTCTCAGTAGACTGCTAGCTAAGCAAGGCTAGGTGATTAAACGTAACAAGGTAACTACGTGAGAAAATTACATAGCCTACAAGAGCAGGATGCGCAAGAATTTATTTCTACGCCGAATAAAACTCCGAGTTATTCAATTACTAAATGCTCTACATTATGCTACATAATCTTTGCATTCTCCTTTTATAGCTCCGAAACTACTCGGTGTGCCTCCCGTTGCCCGGCCGACCTCTCTGGCTCGGGATGGGAGGCGATTTGGTGTACTTCCACGACTCGGCCGGCTCCTAGGCTCAGGGGCTAGGTGACTTACTTTGGTCGGCATGCCAACTTGGCTCCACAAGTCCTCGCACTCGGGGGCTGGGCACCGCATTCAGATTGGCGTGGTTCCGCCAGTCCTTGCGCTTGGGGGCTGGGCACCTTACTTTGGTCGGCGTGCCTCCTTTGTGTGGCAGAACCGTCCAAATTAACTTGGCTAAAGCACACTTAAGTTGCTTAACACGCGATCATGTACTTTAAACAAGTCAACTTGGTCGTCTGTCGGATTTCATCCGATAAACCACTTAACTCAGGATCGAGAAAGCAAGACTCGCACGAAGGCGAGTAGTTACAGAGATTACAACAGTCCATCCCAATTAAACAAGTGCATCGAATTATTACAACATCAAGTTCAAAATTCAAACAAGGTTTGCAGAGTTTTCAAATAACAGAAATAAATAAGCGGAAGCTAGACGTCGTTGCATGATATCATGAAGAAGCCGATCATGACGTCAATGATCCCTGTCCTCGCCGTCCGAGGAAGGACCCCACTCAACCGTCCAACCAGGAGGAAGTTGGGTAGGCCAAGCGCCACTTGCAGCAAGCTCAGGGGTATCAACATCACCTGAAAAGATGTGCCACAACAAGGCTAAGCGACTACGCTCAACAAGACTTAACCGACCGGTGGTACTAATCCACCAACACCTAGACATGCAAGCTTTTTGGCTCTGGGGTTTGTTTTTGCCAAAAGCGACTAGTGTAGGTCCTTACTTTCAATATTTTAGCCACAAGTTCTACTGTTGTTTTACCATTCTAAGTTAGCAACTATACTAAACCAAGCATAATTTCCAAGCCATTAATACAAGTAACAATATTAGATCATCATCATCATCTTTCATTCTTACTTAGTGTAGCATAGAGATCAAGTAGTCTCAAACTATGAGAGGTAGACGAATCAATTCGAATTTCTTAACCATGCATGGCAAACCTAATCCCACAACATATGCGCACTGCGAAGGGTTGCTTCATTTGTCAGCTGTCCGCATCAATTCCTAGACTCGTGTCAGGCCCACTTCCCTCGATACAAGGCTCCATAGACCCGGCCTCTGCTGTTCTATGACCGCACTTGTCACCACATGCGGCCGCAAGGCAACTCCGTTCCAGAGATAGTGGGGCGATCCGCTTATGTCCCGGTTCAATTAGGTACTAAGCTTCCTCATCCCATACTATGAGATTAGTACTTTCAAACACTTGATCACGAACACTATCACATCTCGACCTTAGTCCAATTTCATGTAGACAGACGGGGCAATCCACCGACCACCAAAAATAGTTAACAGAGCCCTGCCCCGTCCATCATCCTTATAGTTGTAACAAAAGGAAAGAAATCAACTCCTATAACTCGCAAGTGACAGGCAATCACTCGACTTTTACCGAGTCCTATTAAGCATTGCAACTACTCGGCTTATCATACTAGTGTTCAAATCAAAGGGTACTAAGTCATGTATCTATGGTTTCAATCAATTCCTAGAGACGTAAATGCGCAACCAAAGTAATCAATCATATTGCATGTATTTAAAAATAGGAATTCATGCTCCAGGGCTTGCCTTCACACTGGGAGTTAGCGAACTGGTCCTCGACTTGCTTCGGTATGGGCTCGGCTCCGCTTGATGCAGATCAGCTACGGCTCCTTTTTCTGGCGCTGGGTGAAGCTCGTACGTTTCGTCAGCAAGGTTCAACTCTACACGAAATGCAAATGCATCAAGTTCAAACTTCCATGCTTTCTCATAAAGGATGCAAAACATGAATTAGCACTGAAGTGTAAATTAAGTTATGACCACATTCACCTAAACAAGGTTCTAAACCTTCTTTATCTGCATAAGGTAAGGTGTGTTGTAGTATAAAACCTGGGGTTGATTTGATGGTGATTGTGTACATATATACAACTTAACTTTTTTAAACTTTAGGTCGGAAAGTTATCCTATTTCTGAATGTTTTTTTGTACCTCTTCCGAAAAAGACCATTACCCTCACTTAAGGTTTCTTTCGTCCATTTAATTAGGTCCATCTTACAACTTTTATTTCAGTCTTCAAACAGTGAGGTATGACATTTTTAATTTAATAGTACATTAGACATAATATCATTAGGTTACTGTACAAAATTTGGGGTGCATTGGATCAGTACAAAAATAATTAAAATTATTTCATCATCCCAAGGTGACAGGTACTTAATCATTTTTAACTCGAGTTATTCAGAGAGTTTGTTGCTGAAATTTTAACAGAGTGTTACAAAGAAGCAACATAGCCTTTGGTGAATTTTTCAGAATTTTTAACGAAGGGCATCTACATACCATAACTGCTTCTTAGTTATCTTCCTATAAAAAAGTAGGTGGGTTCCATAAACCTTCAGACAGGGTTTCAAATTTTTCTTGTGAACTAGGCTTCACCACTGATTTACTCAATGTGGTTTCACATTTTTCTCACCTCTGGATGAATTATTGTGCAAAGAGATAAAGAGCAACCTTAGATTTCAATTATAAAACTAAAACAGTGATTTAGACATCTAAGTTAGGCTCCAAATTATTTTTATAAGCTTCCATTCTCTAAACAAACACTTGAGAGTTGGATTCATCATTTTAGCATTTTTTGTAATTTACTATGATTTAAATAGCTTAAACATGGATTAAAACATATAACATTAATTCTAGCAGAGACATGTGCCATAAGTATTTTTATCAGAAACTATACTTCATACTGAGTCTAGCAAAATTGATTTGACATTTTTCTGATTTTTGTACAATTTATGGCGTATTTTCAAAGTTTGGATTATTTTCTGCCGAAAACAAAAGAAAAACGCGGTAAACTTGCGATCTAGCCCTTATGTCTATAGGTTAAACGCGCAGGGGTCCCTGACTTTAGCACTAAGGTCCCTGGAAGAATGAAAAATATACAAGTGTGTCCTTGGCGGCGCACACGGCGGCGGTCCAGCCAAATTCCAGCAATGCGCCAGCCAATCCAGGGCAAGAGGTTGTGGGGAAGGCGCGGGAGCTCACTGGGAGTCGATTGGTGGCGGTTGGGGGTGCGGAGGACGCTCGGTGGGGGTGGAATGGCGCAAGGGCGGGAAGCTTCGAGCGGCGGTGAAGTCCGGCGGCGTGCCGGCATCGTTGGCGCTTAGGGACCCCAACAAGCGGCTCAGGAAGCTTCGCGTGGGCACGACGGAGCTAGTGATGGTGGCGGTAAGGAGCGGGAAGCTGCAGAGGTGCGGGCTCCATGGAGAGGTGGCTCGACGGCGAGCGCGAAGCAGAGCAGGCGGAGCGCGGCGAGGTTGGGCAAGCGGGGAAGGGGGCACAGGCGGCGCAGGGCGTCCATTTATAGGGCCGGGGCGGAGCAGGCGAGCGAGGTGGGGCCGGGATTGGCACCTGGAGACCGGAGGGGAGCCGGGGCGCTGATGCGGCCATTAACGGCGGCAGTGCCATTGGCGCAGAGGAGAGAGGGTGGCACGGCAGGAGAGAACACTGTAGGTGAGGCGGACAGGCGCGGTCGAAGCGAAGCGAGCATGCACGGCAATAACGGCTTTGCCGGGACACGTCACTGGCGAGGCGGAAAGGAGCTGTCACGGCCGGGGCGGCGGTTGGCGGAGGTGGCGGTGTCGAGCAGGGCATCCGCGGGGGCGTGCGCTCGAGCAGGGCAGCAGGCCGGGCGTGCCATCGGGCGAGGCGGAGCTGCCGGGAGCAGGGTGGGGGACCGCGACGCTTCACTGGCGGTGGGGCGCGCGAGGTGTCATCCTGCCGGGACCGAAGACCAGGCAGAGGCGCTGCGCCGGTGAGCGGGTACCACGCGGCGAGCGACGGGCGGAGCACGACACACGCACTTTGGGTGCGAGGGATCTGCGGGATCCGGCAATGGGGCTGTCTTCGAGCGCGAGTTTCTTCAGATTTTTTATCCGCATGACATTAACTCCCTTTACAAAAGTTGTAGTCCTCAGATCCAAATTTAACTTTTGTAATTGAACCGAGTTCAAAATCGCAGTAGATTTGAAGATACAAAGCTTCAAAGTTTGAGGGAATGCTGATTTCGAGACTTAGAGGAAATTCAGCAGTTTGGTTGTTTTTAAGATTTTTGGCTAACTTGAGCTCCAGTTTCGAAAACCTTCTGAGGTGAATTTGACCAGGGTCCAAAAGATGAAGTTGTTGTATGAGCTTAGCTCTCCAACTCTTATAAATGGTTTTGTTGGCATTCTGTTCAAGTTTTGTGAGATAAGCTTATGCCAAGATGCATGGTTGAACTAATTTCCAGACAGTCTAGATTGCAGGTCGACGGCTGGGTTGACCAATCTGGCCGACTTTGACCTGGGTTTTTGAAAGCCTTCTGTGTAGATTTCGACCTTACTCCCTAGTCAAAGTTGTTAAGGGATCAAAGCTTTAAAACTTTTGTATAGATCTCAGCTTGAGCTCATATTGAAGAATTTTAGATAAAGAACTCCAAAGTTGGGACTTTATCTGTTTTTTTCAAATTGGCACAGATTCAAATTTTGATTTTTTTGAAGGTATTCTACTCAGATTCAAATAAAACACCAAAAATAAAAGTTGTTAGGGAAGTTGAGTTCTACAACTCTTAGTTGGACAGATTTTTAAGTTGTTAAGCAAAAATTTGAGTTATGGTTTAAACAGTTGTTTAGCTTGTGAGGGTAAAAGTGTCTTTTTACCTATCTTCACAACTGCCAATTGTTCTTCTTTATGCTCTAATGAATTTACTTAGATTAATCATGGTTTAATTAGGCTAGGTTGTTACAGCTAGCTCCGCCAATCCTCGCGCTCGGGGCAGGGCGCTGTATTCAGGTAAACGTGCTTCCTTGGCTCCGCTAGTCCTCGCGCTCGGGGGCTGGGCATCGTGTTTAGGTCGGTGTGTCTCCTTGGCCCCACAAGCCCTCACGCTCGGGGGCTGGGCATATATTTCAGGTCAGCATACCTCCTTGGACCGATCTTAAATGCTATACCAACTATATGAATTACAAGATTCTAGACCCTTGGACCGATTACTTTAATTGCTTCAAGGCTCGGGGGCTAATCCATAGGGAGTGCGTCTTGCTACGCACTCCATGTGCTTCTCTTCGACCTGCAAGATGCCCGACATCCTGAAGCTCGGCAATTGCTTACATCACGCGCATTTGGTCAACACTTGCTCAAAATACAATTCTTTCTTCTTCTTTTTGAGCACTGTGCAGCCTCTCTGTCATCATGACAGAACTGTACCATCAGTTGGATACATTGAAGGCCTCGCTACACATCTGTCAAGTTCCTATTCGACTCCACATTGCTCGGGGGCTTGAGGGATATAGGTACCCATCGGTTCCCACCGACCAGGATACTGGTCGACCTGACAAGTAGGCCCTGCCCACCCATGGTGTGTGGGGCAAGGTATGAAGACGCGTGGAGTACAAGCTCGGGGGCTGGGCGAACGGATTCTGCTCGGATATTGCGAGATACACGTTGTAGTCCGACTCAAATTACTTTCCATGTAACAACCGACTAGGATTAGATCCTATCTGATTGTAACCCTAGGTCGTAAGCCTATATAAGGTGGCCAGGGACGCCCCCGAGGGGGACCTCAACTCAACCCAACAGACATTAACTCTTCACACCTGCGATTAGCAATACAATCCACCAGAACACAGGACGTAGGGTATTACTCTCCGGAGGCCCGAACCTGTCTAAACCTTGTGTCTCTGTGTTACCATTTGAGTTCTTGGTCTTGCGATCTCCCCCACCTACAAATCTACCACCTGGGTAACCCCCTGGTGGACTACCGGTCACTAAATCTAACACACCGTATAATCTAAATTTATAAAACTACAATCATACGGCTCCCTCCGTTGCAGTTAGTATGTGGAAACATGGTCACAACCAAAATATTTCCCATCTGCGTGTCAGCTTTGTTTTCCACATACCAATATCACCACCTCAAGATACATCATGGGCATTAGGGGCCCACACAAAAGGTATTATTATCTGTCATTTATATAATACCTTAGGTCTCTTATGGGGATTTATACACAGCACGTATGTTCATTATAGTTTGAGGATAATTCCAGGCATTAGGGGGAGATTAATACCACACATAGAATGCCACGAATCCAAAATGAATGTTACACATTTTCAGTCCTTACATCCACGTAAATAACAAAGAATATCTGAACAACCAGTTCAAAATATCTTATATTTGTAACACATTACAAATAGCCTACCAACTGCATTTGCTTATAAAAGTTTCATCTTATCCAATCCCTACCATTAGTGTGCTAGAAAGAGTGATGATCTAACAAAATCACTCAACTCCCAAATTAAAATAAGAGGGGCAAGTATGGTCATAAGGGATATAGCTTATTACAAGCATCCGCGGAAATAGGGGGAGACATCCTCCAAGATAGTAAATGCAAATCAACATCATTCATGTTGTTAGACACTTTATGGATATTGAAAATCCAAAGCCTATGAATGTTCAGCATTCAAAAGCTCAGTACATGTCCACATAAATTCATGCACTGGGTCTAACACCCTAACTCTATCATCATGGGAAATGAGATATGAGTTCTAAAGAGTTAATTTTTCACATGCTATCTTGGTTCCATTGAATCAATTATACAAAGACTACAAATTGTCAACATATGATCCTCAAAAATTGCTATCCACCTTAAACTGGATCCAAACCAAAAGTCTTAGGCAAAGTGTATCAACACTCCAATTGGATCAAAGAAAAGGTGGCAATTATCGAGAATTTCTCTCGTTCACTGGTGAGAGGTATTTACCACAGTAATATCTTCTCACAAATGCTTTCTTTATGAAAGCAAGGTGGTGAAATACTGAGAGATTGTAGCAATGGTTTCACGTAGAGACCGAGCAATATGCCCTCATGGTATATGTGAAAATTATGTTCCCATATTTAATCACTAGCAGATCAAATAACTTGATATATTTGGATATACAAGTCGTCTTCAACTAACTTCACATTCTAAATCTAAATAGAAATCGCAACATATATTGTGTATTACTCAAGTCACTCCATGACTTGAAACAGTCAAGTTGATTGTGGTAGAACTAACTAAGTGAGTATCTTCCATAGAAGGATTATTCCAATCACAATGATTGCATATGTGTGTTCACAAATAAATTCTAAATTGGATTTTCCATCATCTCAACGCACAAACAAATAAGAAATCCTTTATGATGGAATTTGAGATGAAAATTTGGGTAAAACCAAACAATGCTCAAGTTTACAACTTATGCATATATATCAGTTTATCAATATTCAATTAATATTGTATACCAATATTTAAATAATATTGGACAAGCATATCCATCAATACTTGTGGTCATTCAATCCCTAAAGATGGATTAGTATACATTTAGACCCTGGGATGATAAACCTAGAGCTAAGTGCTAGTGTATCATACAACTTGCAACAGGCCTGATACTGCATTTGTAGATACATTGCTATAGTTCAAATTAGCACAACTCCAACAAACACCATACTGGTGGGAGTTAAACAGGATATCTACAGATATCTAAATGGTACCAAAAGGTCTTAATTTATTTCAAGACATGACAAAGTGGGATATCAAGATACTGGCTAACTTTCATGTGAGTCATCAAAACAGACTCTAATAACAACTTTTATATGTCATTCTGAAGCATCACATGTATATGTATGACTTTAGTGAATGATAAAATGTGATTCCATCTAATCACTAAACATTATCCATAAATGATTATGCAACTTGTATTGCTTGGATGAAACCATATTACATATAAGCAATATCATTAAATTGTTTCCCAAAATGTTTTATCCTCATTTTTACAAAGTGAGGGAATAAATATCTTGCAAAATATACTCACTAATGTACTTATCCACCACTACATCGTAGAATGGTGTTCATGGTAAGTGGTGAGTAACAACTTTAAATTTTGCAAGGCTCAGGGGGAGACTCTCCTTAAATTCTAATCTATCCAGACATCATATTGTACTCTTTTACCTGTATGAGTTTTTCCTCACAAAGGTCTCTCATAAAAGGTTTTAATGAGGCAATATCAATACAAGATATATGTAATATCACCTATTTTCCCCACCAGGGTTTTTCAAGGTGGTATTCAAGATATATTATATGTCATATCTTCTGTTTTCTGTCCAAGAGTTTTTAAGAAGGTATAAAAGACATACAATTCCTTCTTATATTTTCCTATTAGGTTTTGGGGAAGGTGATTTGAATATGATCCTCAGATCATAATATTATTGATCTCCAAACTTATGAGTTTTTCTTTTCTCATATGAGTTTGCAATGGGACAATAATATAAATATGCCATATCATTTTCTCCTTATATTTTCCCACTAGATTTTAAAGGAGTTTTAATGGCATATATGGAAATACAAATTGGTTTCTCCTCAATATTTTTCCCATAAGGTTTTTGGAGGAGTTTTTCCATATGATAATCAAAGATGATTGAACAAGAACTACATGAAGCTTACAAGGAGCTAATTGATCAAGGGGGGGTGTTGTGAAACACATTATTAGTGATCAATTAATATTATAGATAATTGTAGAGGACCTTTCATGAAAGGGTGTGGACCTTTCATGAAGGGGCCAACTCTCAAGGGACATGATGCCCTTTGGGCATGTCCTTTCCCCTTTTATAAATATCTAACCAGACCATTCATTCAATCAATAAAAAGAATCCTCATATTTATTCTTTCTGTCTCTCTTTCAACTCTCAACATGTAACAAGGAAGCACTTCCGCAAGACGGACTCGACGAATAGGACTTTGACGATGGAATTTTTTTATTTTAACCCTTTTAAATCTAAAATTTTAAAAATAACCTCTCCCAATCTAAATTACCAAAAACTAGCCCTTTTGGTCACGACAAAAGACGTGGCGCGACTTATAACAGAGTCACGCCACATGCAATGGTGTGACTAAAATCCCATGATGGCGCGGTCACCACATGGAGCTCACGTGTAAAAATGAGCTGGAATGGTCACGCCAAGTTGCGTGGCGTGACTGACAAAGCAGTCACGCCAGCAAGTATGGCGTGACAAGCTCCATGCCTTGCTAGCCTTCTTCTAAGTGCCCAAAAATTCAATCTACTTAGCCTTATTTCCTTCTACATTTTAATTAGCTAATGAGACCATAAATTCTTCAAACTTGTCAGGTATACATGGAGTGTATATGTTCCATTTTAAGTATTGGTGCTCTAAAATATGGTGTATAAAATGAAGTATCCAATTTATAATAGGTTAAGTGATCTCGAGCTTAGCTTCAGATTTTTAGTGATATCCTGTCATGATCAAAAACAGTGATAAGTTCAAACTTTAGGCTCCAAAATAAATAATCAAATCTCCATTTTGGTCCTCCTTAACTTCCCAAATCCATTTACCCGATATTCCTACTCAATTTTCAGGTGAAATTTTCTGAAGTTGATAGATGAAATCTTTTTAAAATGTAATCCAAAGATGCATTGTTATCACTGTTTTCAGGATGGTGAGATTTCCAATCAAGGCTGAAAACGGGATAATTTGCCAGCTTGGACTTGATCTTTGAATTCTCATTGCTCTAAATCGTTGAACCATAATCCTTCCATGACAATGTGTATAATTTCTACTCCAACTTTCATGTTGTCCAAATTTTAAGTGTTTATACAAAATCCAAAACTCCACACCCCTCAACATGGCTATTTGATAACATATCCAACATTTAAGACATTTCAGCCACTTGGAAAACAATAACACTTAAACTATTTTGAAATAGGATTTTTCATTATCTACACCATATTTGGAGTGCAAGCACTCTTAAAATGGAACATGTATACTTTATGTATTATGTCTATCAAGTTTGGAGAATTTAAGTGCTCATTAGCTAATTAAAATATAAAAGGAAATAAGGTTCACTTACAACACAAGCTAGCAACCTGCAACCAGCTCAATGCTGGTCATGCCATACATGCTAGCGTGACTGCTTTGTCAATCACGCCATGCAACTTGGCGTGACCGTTCCAGCTCATTCTTACACGTCATCTCCACGCGGTGGCTGCGCCATCGTGGCATTTTAGTCATGCCATTGCATGTGGCGTGACTCTGTTATAAGTTGCGCCACGTCTTTTAGCGCGACCAAAAGGGCTAGTTTTTAGTAATTTAGATTGGGAGGGGTTATTTTTAAAATTTTAGATTTAAAAGCGTTAAAATAAAAAAATAATTCGTCATCCACCCACCATTCGCTCCCACCCCTTCCACCCCGCCCTTCCTAATCCGGTGCTCCTCGTTGTTGCCCCCGCCGCCAGCCTTCGCCCACCGAATGTAAAGATGGCAATAGGCACATAATGCCCGCGTGCCCGTGAGCATGAGACCTGATGGACGAGGATATGGGCATCATTCCTCGCGCACGGGCATAGGCGTGGGCACCATCCTAAACCCGGAGGATAGTTGTTCGCGGGCATAACCGCCAGACCCGCTCTAACATGTGGGACCTACAAGTCTATATATATACACAATTCCTAGGGTTTCCTTTCTCCTAAACCCTGATTCAATCCACACCTGGCCACATGTACTTGTAATGCACTATGGCTGTTTATGTACTTGTGAACCTGGTGAGCACACGAGCGTGCCCGCAGGCATGTAATGCCCACGGATAGAGGGTGCGAGCGTGGTTTGTTACCCATGGCGAGTGGAGGGCGCGGGCTGTTACCCGTGGCGAGTGGAGGGCGTGGGCGCAGGATTTAGTTGGCGGGCGTGGGCTTAAGAAGGTTGTATTCGCGGGCATTATGCTCGTTGCCATCTTTAACCGGATGTCCAGTCATGCCCATCTGGCAAACTGCCGCTGCCGCCGACCTACCACCGCAGCCGACCTTCTTCTATGCTCGGAGGCCATTGGAGCCCCTGAAACTCCAAAACCCTAACATAACCTCCGCCGGCCTCGATCACCACCCGCAGCCGGTGGCAACCTCGCCGCAACCTCAGGCCCTCAGTTTCTCGCCCGCGTTTGAGCTAGTGGTGGCACTCGAGACCGAGAGGAAGAAGAGGAAGAAGATGATGATCAGAAGGTTGTATGCTACTACACGAATCTCAACCATCAAACATTGCTAGTTGTATAAGAAAAAAAAATCCTGAAGCTCTATAGGATTCCCGAAAGCCAAGGCGTCACGGGCCACAAGCCCACAACTAGTGTGACACGCCACACCACTACGAGGTTACACAAACCGCAGCTGAGCCAGGCGGACACGATAGCCCAGACGCATTTGCTGGTTCATTTCGTTCCCGTGAGATGCGATAAAGTCCAAGTATCAGATGGTGCTCTGAGGGTGTGCTTGGTTGCTTGTATCATTTGATTCATGTACGAAATGGTTCAAAATAATAATGATTTTTTTTTAGTTGGGTGAATTGTACCAATCCATCCATGATGAAACCATCCCACTTAATACATTACATTATTCTATTAGCAGGAGTGAACCATATGGTACAAGCAAATTGGTTGAACCCCACCATCCAGATCATCCATACAAACATCAAATGGTGCATGCGACCAAATACATCCTGTATATCAGGAACAGTGCGTACAATATATGAATAAAATATAAATATGTGGAAATATTTATGATCGAGGTTGAGAGCAATAAAAAAATATACTAGTAGTTCAGGGTAGTAGCTTGTTAGGCTTGAGATTTGGTTTGTTAAGAATTTGCTGGATAGCTGACCTCTTGGTCAAGCTACATAAGGGATGCAATATAGTGGAATTAAAGGCAAGGAAACGTCCCTCTACGGCACCTCTCTTCTTCTCGTGTCTCCTTCCCCAAGATTCTTCATCCCCAAGGAGCAGATTGCTAGCCCCAGGTGTCTCTTAGATTTGTCGGTGGCAGAGGATTGATGTTTTCTTATTCTAGCTTTGTGTTCCTTTGTTCTTTGCTTACACTGACACGCGATCGCCTTAATCTGCTCCAAACGGCATTCCAAGATGTTCAGCTTCTTGCTGGCAAGTAGTACGTCTTAATATTATTATAATGCTCTGATGTCGTTATTTTATAGAAAAAGAGTAGGGCAACATGTTGAAAGTTGGAGGCAAAGAATGGGTAGAAGATAAAGGGGAGAGGCGTGAGAGTGATTCGTCTCCAAAGCTGGATATGGTGAGCGCATGCATACCCTTTTAAGCATGAAGGCTATGCATTAAGGGGGTAACAAAAGGTTAAAATCCATTCTATTTATACTCACATGGGGTTGTTTGAGATGCATATGGCAGAAACTAGCTAGAAATGCTACATCTGCAAAACTGCTGTACAAAAACTCTATTTTTATACTATAACATGGACAACAACAACCACCACCACGACACACTGTCATGCCTGTTGCCGTCGGCGATTGCCGGCGATGTGAGATTGACGAGATCGAATCGAGAGAGATGGGGAACGGCGAGAGGAAGCTTCCCCTTCACGTTAATGTTTGATTACTTGATAATACTTGTGTTCACCGTTACAAGACCTCTCCCCTTATAGGAAAGACACACACCCTTACATGAGTCACTAGCCACCTAGGCCCACGCACACATACACGGCACACTCTACTAGCTACTCCTCGATGGCTTCATTTGGGAACTCCGTCTTCTCTCTTGTGGTGGTGCCATCTTGCTGGGCCATCACACCTCCACCTCCTGGAGATGTTGCTTGTCCCCAAGCCACTGCAGACGGAAAGCGTTCTTTCACCACATACCAGTCTTCCCATGTTGCAAATGAAACTGGCAACCTGCACCACTTGATGAGGACCTGAGAAATAGCATTGTTACCCTTCTTCACCAATCGACGCTCGAGGACGCTTTCTAGTTCCAAGTCCGGAGCGCCCAGGTCCACCAACTTTGAGATATCAGAGTAGACAGGCTAGTGGTCTGGAGTGTACTGCTTTAGTTGAGAGATGTGGAAGACTGGATGAATCATGCTTCCAGCAGGTAGTTCAAGTTTGTAGGGTACATTGCATATTCTCTCCACCACCCGATATGGTCCAAAAAACTTGAATGATAGTTTGGGAAAAGGTCGACGAACCACAGAATGCTGAACATAAGGTTGAAGTTTCAACAAACTTGATCACCTACCTGAAACTAGTGATCAGTCATGTGCAGATCAGCATATGTCTTCATCTTGTTCTGGGCAATAGCAAGTCTTTCCTTTAGCACGACCATATGGGTTTCCCTCTCTTTCACCATGTCAACAGCATCAGAAGAAGCATCTTCAGGAATTGGAATACACTTCATAGCCATACAGAGCTTTGAAAGGTGAACACCCAATGGATGTATGAAAAGATGTATTGTACTATAACTCAGCTAATGGTAACCAACTCTTCCACTTCTTTGGTGAATCATATACTGCACACCTCAAATACATCTCCAAGCATTGGTTCACTCTCTCAGACTGCACATCAATTTGAGGATGATAAGAGGAGCTCTTCAACAATTTTGTGTCCAACAAAGAGAGTAGTTCCTTCTAGAAAGTGCTGATGAAAATTTTATCTTTGTCAGACACAATAGACTTGGGACAGCCATGCAACTTGACAATGTTATCCAGCACCAATCAATCCACTCCTTGAGCTGTGAATGGATGTTTGAGTGCCAGAAAATGAGCATACCTGGTATATCTATCCACTACCACCGGAACAGTGTTGTAAGTTTTAGAAGGTGGAAGGCCTTCTATAAAATCCATTGTTAGTTCCTGCCAAGCTTCCTGGGGTACTGGAAGGGGTTGCAAGAGCCCAGCTGGGTGAGTGTGCTCATGTTTGGCTTGCTGGCAAATTCTGCATTGTTGAACAAATGTTTCCATATCCTTCTTCATTCCCTTCCAGTGAAAGAGTTTCATGAGTCTTTGGTAGGTTGCTTTTGTTCCAGAATGACCTCCCACTGCACTGGAGTGCATCGCAGCAATGAGCTTAGTTTGCAAAGCTGAGTTGTTAGAGATCCGCACCCTCCCTTTATGTTTAATGAGGCCTTGATGCAAAGAGAACCCACATTCATTAGGATTTGTTATGGCCAATTTTGTCAGTAGTTCTTGAGCTTTCTTGTCTGTGGTGTATGCATTAAATACCTCCTGCAGCCACACTCGTTGTACTTCAGAAACTGCCTTAATAGCCATCATGTGAGACATTCTGGATAGTGCATAAGCAGCTACATTTTCTTTGCCTTTCTTGTAAACCACTTTGAATTGGAGACCCATCAATCTTGTCATTGCTTTTCTCTGCATTTCGGAATGAAGGTTTTGCTCACACAGGTAGGACAGACTCTTATGGTCAGTTCTAATCACAAATTCTTGTCTCTGGAGGTACTGTCTCCATCTTTCCACTGCCATAATCAAGGCCAAAAACTCCTCATATATTGATAGTTTCTGATGTGCAGGTCCTAGAGCCTTGCTCAAAAAAGCCACCGGTTGATCCTTTTGCATTAGAACGGCTCCAATTCCCACTTCACAGGCATCAGTTTCAATGATGAAAGGAGTATTGAAATCTGGGATGGCTAGGACAGGAGCACTAACCATCAATTGTTTAAGGTGCAAAAAAGTATGTTGTGCTTCTTCTATCCACACAAACATCTTCTTCTTGAGGAGGTTGGTAAGAGGCTTAGCCACAATGCCATAGTGCTTGATAAACTTTCTGTAATATCTTGTGAGACCCAAAAATCCCCTCAGCTCAGTGACAGTAGTAGGGACTGGCCAGCTCAACATTGCTGATGTTTTGCTTGAATCAGTTGCCACCCCTTTATCAGAGATAGTGGCCCAAATAACTAAGTTGAGTTTGAGCAAAAGAGCATTTACTGAGCTTCATGTATAGCTGATATGCTCTGAGTTGCTCCAACACTTGTTTGATGTGATGCAGATGTGATTCCCGAGTAGGGCTATTTATAAGAATATCATCCAGAAACACTAGTACAAACTTTCTTAGAAAAGGCTCAAGAATCTCATTCATGATGCATTGGAAAGTAGCTGGAGCATTAGTCAAACTAAAAGGCATAACCCTGAATTGGTAGTGACCCTGATGTATTTTGAAAGCTATCTTATGCTCATCCTCAGGCTTCATTCTCACTTGGTGATACCCTGATCTTATATCAAGCTTTGCAAAATATCTAGTACCAGCCAATTCATCTAAAATCTCATCAATAATAGGCATAGGATATCTATTTTTCACAGTGATGTCATTCAATTTTCTATAATCAATACAAAAACGCCAAGTGCCATCCTTCTTTTGCACTAATAGGACAGGTGAGGCAAAAGGGCTGTTACTAGGTGTAATCAAGCCAGCAGTGAGAAGTTTTTTTGACTTGTCTCTCTATCTCATCTTTCTGTAAAGGAGAATATCTATATGGTTTTGAATTAATAGGTGCAATATTGGGTAATAGAGGTATATGGTGGTCATGGAGTCTTGTGGGAGGTAGGGTTTTGGGATCCTCAAACACATCAGCATACTCATCAAGTAAGGCTTGTACTTCTAGAGGAATAGTAGGAGGAGGTGGTGGTGGTATTACCTCCAAGACAGCAATTGCACCAACTTCATTTCTAGCACACCACTTCACTATTTTGTCAGAAGATATTTCACTAAGAGTTGGAGGAGATGGTACAACTCCCTGGAGCTTCACATATTTCCATTATCTTCGAAAGCCATTGTTATGTTCTCCCAGTGACAGTCCATAGGACTATAGGGTTTTAGCCAATCATAACCCAATATTGCATCAAAAGCCCCTAGATCTAAGACCTTCATATCTGTGCGAAAAGTGTACCCCTGGATCCACCACTCCATTTGAAGGACTTGTTTGTCAGTAATCAATGTATCACCATTTGCCACTTTGATCAGCTTTGGCTTCATTGGTGTAGCTCTTATGCCACATTTCTGGAGAAACAATGAACTGACAAAGCTATGAGAACTGCTGCTATCCACCAGCACTAGCATTACTTTGTTTCTGACTAGTGCTCTGAGTTTCAAGGCTTCTCGTTCATCAGTCCCTGAAATGGCATTAATAGACAATGAGCAAAACTCAGCTGCTAAGGAATCTTCTGTAGCCAACTGCTCCAACACTTCATCAATGAGATCAACATCCAGGTCATTAAGCACTAGTGCGTTCACTTGAGCTCTTGGTCTCTTGGTACATTTAGACAGATGAGAGGCATCCAAATGCTCCATGCAGTAAAAGCACAAGTTGTTTGCCTTGAAATAATCCCTCCTCTGCCTTTCTTTACTGAATTGAGATGGGGCTGGTAATTGCTTAGCTTGTTGTATACTGGCAGTCACAGTAGAATATCTTTGTGCACTAGTATTTCTCTGAAATTTGGATTTCCCTCTTTCTTGTAGTTGCTGCTGAATGCTAGCCAACGTGACTGCTCTCTCCATTGTTTGAGGTACTTGAGACTGAACTATAGCACTGATGTCAGGCTTAAGACCTCTGGTGAATTGTGTGATGAAAAACATTTTCATACCTTGTGTTATGCATCTCTACTTGAAACTGCAAAGACTCAAAAGCAGAAACATACTCTTCCACAGAACCCTGTTGCTGCAGCTCCAACAACTCACTCAAAGCATCCATATAGTCATAAGCCCCAAACTTGTGTTTTCCTTTCTCCATGAATTGTGCCCAATTGCCCAGATCCCCTTTGTTCTTTTGCACACGAACCCATCGAGCTGCATCATTGATAATGCTCATTGATGCCATAGAGACCCACAAGAACTCTGGAATGTTGAAAATACGAAAATAATCTTCACACTTGTCTATCCAGATTTTAGGATCCTTCCCATCAAAGTTAGGAAACACCATCTTAGGTAGATGATTACGATTCGGTTAGGTTCCTTCATCATAATTTTTCCTGTTAGCCTCCCCCTCCCCCCCCCTCCCCGAGCGATGTGGATGTGGTCGAGGTGGAGGACGCTGCGCCATCTCATGATATGGTGCTTATTCCATCGAGCCCGTGTTTGACTCATTATCCCGCATCTTGTCCATTGTCAGCTTAGCGACCGCCTGACCAGTGGCATGTATCTGTTGTGACAGTGCAGACTGGTCGATGAGTACTTGCTCCAGTGCCTTGGTTGCGAGGTCC
This sequence comes from Setaria italica, assembly GCF_000263155.2. Taxonomy (NCBI): domain Eukaryota; kingdom Viridiplantae; phylum Streptophyta; class Magnoliopsida; order Poales; family Poaceae; genus Setaria; species Setaria italica. The sequence goes on along the minus strand of NC_028453.1, from coordinate 7,235,008 downwards.
TGGTTCACCTACATTCGTTGTTGCACCTGGTCAATGTCATCAACCCGAGCGAACAGCAGATCTAGGCTCTCCAACATGTTGTCCCAGCGTGCCTCGTCCTTGGCAACCTTCTTTTCCATAGCTTCCCAATGCTCATCGTCCTTGGTGGCCCGCTCTGCCATTGCTTCTAGGATGAGCTGGGACTACACGGAAGGCTTCGGTGGCGCCGTGGTGAATCGCTTGCAAATCGACTCGAGGTAGCATAGAAATTACAGGAAATCAATCGTCGTCGCCGGTGCAGCGCGGCAAACAACAAGATCTCACCAAATCCACCCTATTTCCGAGATCAGATTGACAGAATAGCGCAATTCAACACACCAACGCATGACCTAAGCTCCTCGCACCTGAATCCCTTTGAGGATGATGGAATCCACCGCAGTACGCCGCCAAATCGAAGTCAAAAATCACCATCGCCACGCGCTGCCACCTCAAAACACCGCCGCCCACACCGCCATGACTGCTCCACACACCCACGCCGAGGAAGGTAAGGTCTCTGATACCACCTGTCGTGCCTATTGCCGTCGGCGATCGCCGGCGATGTGAGATTGATGAGATCGAATCGCGAGAGAGAGAGATGGGGAACCGCGAAAGGAAGCTTCCCCTTCACGTTACCATTTGATTACTTGATAATACTTGTCTTCACCATTACAAGACATCTCCCCTTGTAGGAAAGAGGCCACCTGGGCCCATGCACACATACACGCCACGCTCTACTGGCTATTCCTCGATGGCGTCATTTGGGAACTCCGTCTTCTCTCATGTGGTGGCGCCGTCTTGCTGAACCATCACAGACACGAACGAACCTTTCAATCGGTAAGTTAAAATCGGCATTCATGCATTGGGATGGTGAAGGACTCTCTAATTTAGCCTAGCAAATTTAAGGATCGGGCTTAATAAGGGCTGGATCATAATATTATATGATTTTAAATTAAAAATAGATATGGCTAAGTTGGATTGTAAAGGAGGTGTAAGGTTCATGAACGATTACCATCCCTGAATCATGCATGATGGCTGTTGTCCACGTCTGCATACAAGTGAGTACTTGTAAAACATTTTTGCAGGTGAAGAACTTCTCGTTAGACACTAGCACACGCAAAGGGCTAGGGATAAAGTGAAAGAAGTGTGATTTTTTTAAAAAAAATCAAAGCCTGTCAGGCTGTCACTAATAACCTCATTGTGAGTCTGACCGGCCCCTTTTCTTCCGTTCCTATGCATGCATGTTGGTGCATGGTCACTCCCGTCTCATTCAGTCCTAGCTAGACAGCAAAGCTATGGTGATTGTATGAGAATGAGATAGATTGATACTTGCTGGTGAGCAAGCGTCAGCCGTCAGCAATGGCTGAGCTCGCCTTCGGCGCCGTCCGCTCCCTGCTGGGCCTCCTCCGGGAGGAGGCGCAGCAGTTGACACGCGTTGGCGACGACGTGCGCTTCATCCAGGAGGAGATGGAGAGCATGGAGAGCTTCCTCCGGCACCTCGCCGAGACCACGCCCCCCAGCGGCGAGCACGGGCCACCGGTGCGCACGTGGATGAAGCAGGTCCGGGACCTCGCCTTCGACTGCAGCAACTGCATCGACCTCTACGTGCGCAAAGGCCGTGGGCAGCTGGTGGCCCACGACGGCGGCGGCGGCCGCCTCGTGGCCCTCCTGCGGTCGCTGTGGTCGACGTCGTTCCTGACCGCGTTGCTCGCCCAGCGCGACGCCGCTGCCCAGCTACGGCAGCTCAAGGTCCGGGCTCGCGATGTCAGTGAACGTCGCCAGAGGTACGGCGTCGAGCTCCCTGGGATGCCGGGAAGCGACGCCAAGCAGCTGGTGAAATCAATCAGCCAAGCCCTGAAGCAGCAGCCGGCGTTCTTCATCCAACTGCCCATGTCCGAGAAGACCGACAACAACACCGATCCCGGATCAGGAGGAACTGAGGAGGCGGTGTCAGTTGCCATGGGCAACAGCAAGGATGTCGGATCCGGAGGAACAGAGGTGGCGAGGTTGTCCACTCAAACTGCGGGCGACGATGAAGGAGGAGATCATGAATGTAGAGCAAGGCCTATCAATATCATGGCGGTGAGCCATGATTTCATGAGGTCAACTCTAGGGTTTTCCGAGCCTAACATTCTGGAGGAGAACACCAAGAAGCTGGTCGAGTTGCTCACAGGCCACCCCAAGTATGACAACCATCAAGAAGAAGCTGCAGCTGCGAAACAAAATAGGCCATGGCATCCTCTTGACAATATCATCTTCATTGCAGCTCCAGACAAGGAAGATGGAGGTGGTCGGCAAGCACTCGGTGATCCCGTCGTGAGTGCAGCGTTCAAGGTGACCTGGCTCCAGCTGGACTTTGGCCTTTTGTTTGCCTTGCTCAATTTCTATGAGCAAATCCTGAAAAAAGGAGGCCTCTGGTTCATGCTCCGTTTCTTGCTAGATGATCTGTTCCCAGACGAAGCCAGCAAGGACATGGAGGAGAAAGACAACTGGGACGAAGCTAAGATCGCCGAAGAGATCAGTAGAAGGAAGGGGCTGAAAGGCGCGGCATCACTTTTTGTCATTGAAGGCAGTGCTGCCTCCGGGCGCTTGTGGGATCTGATAAAGGAGGCTTTGGGCAAATTCGACTGCGCCCCTGGCAGTGCAGCCATAGTGATCGTCACTGACATGGCCCATGCCGACGAGCTTCGTCGAGAACGAGGCGTTGTCGCTAGTCAGCCACTTGTAATCCACTCCCTTGTTGAGTACTGGTCTACCAAAGCACTGGCCGTGCTGGATAGAAGCAGACTGAAAACGGACTACCTCCGGAGAAACATGAGGAGCATCTTACGCCAGATCCAGGAATGCTGCAAGCCGCAAGCCTTCTGCATCAAGATGTTTGTCCACTACCTGTGTGCCAACCCAAACAGGACCAAAGAAGAGCTGGACGAGCTGCTAGTCAGGACGCTGGTTTCCACGGGGAGTTTACCACCGGACGACAGTGATGCCACCGAGATTAGGGAAGCCAATGGCAAGATGCTGCTCAAGTTTTGCTACAACGACCTTCCAAGAGCCAACCAAAACTGCTTGCTGTACCTGGCAATCTTCCCTCCCGGCAGAACAATCTGGCGGTCGAGGCTCGTCATGCGGTGGATTGTTGAAGGTCTCATCGCCGGAAGAGACATGAGGCGAGCGGTGCTCCGAGCTGAGCGCTGCTTTGACACTCTCGTCAGCCGTTGGTTTGTTTGCCCTGCTGACATTACTGATGCAAGGGAGGTGAGGACCTGCACTATACAGCACAAGCTAATTCAGGGGCTCATCAATGACGGTGCCAAAGAAGAGCAGTTCCTGGACCCGCGCCTGTCGCGCCACTTGGCCCAGCACTTCTCTGTCCACAGCAACCTGCGACTCCGTCGATCGGACACCATCCAAGATTTCATGCTAAACCTTGTAAAGAAGGGCCGCAGATCAATGTTTTCTCCAGCGCAGCTCAACCTGATCAAAGTCATCGATCTAGAAGATTGCACATACTTAAAGAACCCTGTTCCAAGAAAAGACTCCAAGAACATGCGCCTGTACCTCAAGAACATCTGCAGTAACATGCTTCTGCTCAAGTATCTCAGCATACGGAACACGGATGTTGACAAGTTGCCCAAGAATATCAACAACCTTCTGCATCTAGAAATATTGGACATCCGGCAAACCAGGGTGCCCTATGATGCCACAAAAGATATCATGCTCCCGAAGCTCAAGTGTCTGTTGGCTGGTCACACACAGACTACAAGCACCAGGATGGCTGACAAACACGTTCCCTCTGTCCAGATTCCTAGAAAGATCAGTGCAATGCCAAACATGGAGGTTCTGTCCCATGTCAACGCTTCACATGATGCTGACGTGTTGAAACACATTGGCCATCTATGGCAGCTAAGGAAACTTGGTGCAGTTATTAATGGCAATCTGAAGGATTGGCTCAAAGCGATCGGTGATCTGAATGAATGCCTCCAGTCTTTGTCAATCCACATCGAAAAACAAAGCTCCGGAGATGTGGCCCAAGCTGCGGAAGAACAGCATATAAACCCAGATACTTCATTCCATCTTGAGCTTCTTGAGAGACTAAGCATCAGCGGCAGCACAAGCAGGGAGCTTCTTCCATTGTTTTTCAAAGATGACCGTCACAAACTCATTGCCAAGGTAACTCTGCGTGATACCTTGCTCGACCACAGCACTCTGGAGGAACACCTCAAAAAACTGTCAGGTCTGCAACGCATCAAGCTTCGGTTCAAGTCATATACCCAGAGAGAGCTCACCTTCAACTCACATGTGCTCCCAAAGCTTAAATTTCTTATCGTCGAGTGTAGCACGATCACCAGCATCAAATTCCATTCCGATGCAGCTCCTAAGCTCGAGAAAATTGTATGGTCCTTCACCAAGATGGAGTCTCTCTCTGGAATCAAGAATCTCCCTGTTCTGAAGGAGCTTGTGCTCAAGGGTGATGGAAACATCATCCAGGATCAGGTGAGTAAAGACATTGCGGATCAGTTGAGTAAAGACATTGCAGAACACCCAAACTTTCCTGTACTTATACGCAATCCACCACAGAATTGAACTACGCAGAAGGAGGAAGGACTCTCATTCCTTCCATTCATCACCAAATACAATGCATACATATGCATGTATGCATGAGTGTGGCTGCTTGTGCTTGCATTGTGTGTTTGCTTATCCTGCATGTGTGCACGGGCTCCTCTGCTACTTGTGCAAGTGTGTCTGATAGTGTGTTCGCGTGGATACTTAGTCTTGCCATCTCGCATGTGTTTCTTCAAAGTGTGTTTGATCTACCATATATGTGGTTGTGGTGCCTATGTATAGGTCAGGAATTTGGATCTACAAGGCTTTTCTGTGAACATGTATGTAATAAGTGCGATGCTTGTGCACGCATTTCACATGTTAACTAATATTGTAATGTGCTAGTGTGCTGCATATATGCTTTGATCGAGTTATATCCACAGTGCAACTCATCTAAGAATTATAAGAAAAAAACTTCAAGAATTACTCTGCTTAAACTGCCCCTGCTCTGGAGGTTCTGATAATTGATACAGCAAACATATTTGCTAAGACAAAGTATATGATTTGCAAACAAGATTTGGCTTGGTATAATGTCAGTCTTGCCAGAAAACAACTTGATGAGCCAATTTAACCAAGTACCAAAACTATGTATAATGTAAGACCATTTACTCTGGTCCAAGGAAGAATGCCGGTCAAACTTGTAATAGCATGTGGTTAAACGGAAGTTGTGTGGACTTATGTACTATGTCTCTTGTATTTGTAACCTCTTAAGCTCAGTGCCTCTTTCTTTACTAGCCAATGTGCAGAGCATCGCCACGGATCTTAAATTATATCACACAAGCAGTCTTACATTGCTTTTCTTTGGAGTCCAGAACTTAAAGTTACCTTTGCGTTAGACCTTAGTCGTTCTTGCATATAAGAGGGTAACATGTAAAACACAAAGACTGGAATAGCTGAGGGGTGTAAACTCAGTTCTGGTGATGTGTGGAGTAAAACGTACCGGTTACAATGCAAAAGGAAGAATGAACTTCAGTAATTTAACTGAGCTTCACAAGTCAAATATACAGGTGACTCCCCAATTGACTTGTTTGAAATCCTTCAACTCTTGTAACTGAAAGAACCAAGCAAGTATATGTGACAGTATGTTTGTTTTATATCATGTAGTCATGGGTTAAAATAGAACGATCAATAAATGTGACACCAAGTGTCATTACTGAGACACTGGTTGTAGTATCAGAATTTTATGAACTCGACCCAAAGTCAGATTCTCATGAACTGTGTAGGAACCATTTTAAGCAAAGCAGAGGGAAACTCAATTCTTAAAATTGAGTACAGAGGTTGCAACCGGATTTGTCACTTAATGCAAAGTAACAGACTGATCTAATTAGTGCAAAACAGACCGGTCACTGAATGCAAACTAAGTGCAAAACCAAATAGAAACTGGGAGCAATTACCAACTGTCAATGGTTGCGGAATTATACCAACAGCACTTGACTGTAACTTTTTTAGATGATGGATAAAACATCCGCCTTTATATCCACATTTGGATATATATATATATATATATATATATATATAGCCGAAAATTACAAGAGTTCTTAGACTGTAACTAATAAAGGATCTCGTCCAACAAGCTGGGAGCAATTCTTACCAATGCATGGGGTTACCACATATCATGAACCGTTATGCATTTTGAGGAGGATTTTGTGCGAAACAACTTATAGAGGAATCCATTCATCCAATGTTGCAGAGCAATACGAACAAATATAAAGGGAGGGGGCGGTGTTACCTCGGGCAGTATCTCCACTGGTGACGCGGGCATGTTCGCTTGAGCTACTTTGCAGCGGCAGCGGCTGCAGGTCCAAGCAGCTGTAGCTGCAGCCCAGCGTTTGGCTGTCTAAGCAACGTACAGAAAAGTTATTTTTCCATTAACAGCTGCAGCTCTCGTTACCATTAGCTATTCCCATTAACTTATTTTTTTAGTGGCTGCAGCAATTGAACACGCTTGTGTGGCTGCAGTAGCGGTTGTTGGCCGGCTGTAGCTGCCCCACAGCCGCAGCCTCGCAGCGCTGCAGAAAAGCATAAGCGACATTTGGTCGAACACCTTGTTTGCTATTGAGGACCGCAGCGGCATTTGGTCGAACACCTTGTTTGCACGACAGCCACTAAAGACCATGAGCTTCTACCAAACAAGAACTTGAGCCGACCTGAGGTTCTTGTTCCAGAATCCATGAATTTGGGTTCGCAGCAGTACAAATCAACATGCACAAAGCCGACATCTCACATCTCGCTGCTGCAACACATACGAACTGACCCCTTTCTGCAGCTAAATGATATAGGCTTCTATAAGGACGACGTCGTCCAAGCTCGCCTGTTCTTCCATCAAAGCTCTGCCGTCCGCTGCGTCTCCATGACTCCATCGTCTCAGTGCCTCAATCCCTCGGCTGCCGGCTTCCTCCTCCCTGTCACCCTCCAGCGCCCCAATCAAGCGAGAAGGCGATGAGGAGCCGTCGTCCGCGTCAGCCTCCTAGCTTAAGCTGCGGGCCCGCGCTCCTGCAACCGCCGGCGCTGGCCCCGGGCAACCTCGTCCGGCGTGGCTGGATCTGGAGATATTTGAGCCGCCAATGAAGAATAAGCCGTCGACAGCAACCGCACCACCGCTGCGCATCGAGGCTGCGGACCCACGCGGGGGAAGAGGGCGGGGCGAGAGGCGACGAGGGAGGCGGTGGCATCGGGGCACCACACCGGAGGGAGCAGTTGTGAATTGCAAGCAGCCAAGCACTAGTATGCAGGCCACCCTACTATCCAAAAAAATCTTTCACGGCACGGGCCAATTTAAATTTTTCCTTGAGCCCAATAAGATTTTAGCCCATAATAATTTGGATGTGTTCCAGCCCACAGTTCGACTGTTGTATCCTTTTCCCCGCCTAAAGAGTGCACTGCCATTCATAAATTGAAGAAAAACATATTTCCATGATCTCCTCAACTTTTAAAACCATTGACCCATCAAATGGTTAGAGGTCAAATAGATTTCATTGATCGTTGGAAATGATAGTTCAGGGTTAATTAGGCTCTTTTTTTTCTTTAATGTATCAATTTTCACTCTTTTATACTTGTTTTTTTTTTTGCTTGATAGTAGCCTAGCCCATTAGGGAGACACCACACGAGTTTACTTCACCTCGCGCTGCTAGAAACCCACGACCACACTCAGCATGCATCACCACCATTCCACCACCTCAACCAACATAGGGGTGTTTGGATATACCTCCTAAAATTTAGTACCCGTCACATCGGATGTTTGGATACTAATTAGGAGTGTTAAACATAGACTATTTACAAAACCCATTGCACAAATGGAGTCTAATTTGCGAGACGAATCTATTAAGCCTAATTAGTCCATGATTTGACAATGTGCTGCTACAGTAAACATGTGCTAATCATGGATTAATTAGGCTCAATAGATTCGTCTCGCGAATTAGTATAGGGGTTCTGCAATTAGTTTTATAATTAGCTCATGTTTAGTCCTTCTAATTAGCATCCGAACATCCAATGTGACACTCCTAAAGTTTAGCACCTCGTATCTAAACACCTCAATAGTTGTCATGCCTTTACCTCCACTTGCATTTTCGCTCCATCCTCTCTTGGTCTTGAGCCAGCTTGGGGTGAAGATCCCCACCCTCAATCTATTTATTCTATTGGAGATGGGTGGATTCAACATGGGGTTGGGGGAGGGGGGCTCCAACGCGAGGGGTGGAGGAGGGGGCTCGAGCCCCCTACCCCATGTAGCTTATGAAGTACCCCTACAATTTTTAGATATGGATGGAGAGGAAGAAGAAGAAAAAGGAGGGAGGAAGAAGAGGAGTCTTCTATGTTCAAGAGTTGAACCTATCCTTGATAGAAGAATGTGATGTAACGATTCCACTCTCAGAGTCAAACTGAATTTAGCATGGTTAGGGATAATTTTTTCCCATAGGAACAAGAACAATCTTTTTTAGTGGATCAAGCAATTGTCATGTCCCCCTTCGTTTTAAAAAATTGTTATGGTTTTTTTAAGGGGCAAAAAATTTTTATGTTCCCAGGAAAAAAAGCAGTTGTTACGGCTGTGTCCACAAAGTTTGCTCATATATAACTCCTCACGGGCCATTAGCCCACTATTACAAGGCCGGCCTTCCGGAGTATCGGGCCACAAAAGTCCTCCAAGCCCACCAGATCGGTTCAAGAAAAAAAGGTCCAGCCGAGATAAAGCAAATTGAAGGCCCACAACGGCCACGCTTGCCACATAGTTGACGAGCCGGCACGTCTCGCGTCCGCCTGTCGTGTTTCTCCTCGCGTTCCCCGGCCTCGCCACCCGCACGGCCGCGAAGCAGTTCCACGACCACGAGTCCACGCCGGCGTGCCGCCTGCCGCGTGCGCGACAGCGCCGGACAAGGGCAAACTCGGCGCATGCAGCCAGGTGTACACGACGGCCGCACGGCGCGCGAATTCATTGGCCGGCCGGCCGGTACCCATCCCGTTCGGCTGGAATCCACCTGCTGCCAGTGCCAACCCAGTTTGCAGGCAGGCTTGCAGCCTCCGATGATTGGTGGAGGGCGCGCGCGTGACATGCGGCGAGCCGCAACTTTTTCCGGCGAGCGATCGACGACGTGGAGCGTAGAGTGGGTCCAAAAGGGGCGGGGAGCTCCATGGAGTCAATACAGGTCTGATACTGATCGATCTCATCCGTGGTCGACAGCAGAAACCGGGGAAACGAGGTCACGCTTTTCCACGGATGTTCTTGACGTCTCCGGTCTCCACGTCGTCGCCGCTGATTCTTCGTCCGACCAGTACCTGGCTGCCGGGCTGGCAAGCATTCCGTTACGATCAGGCAGCTACTACTGTCTCTGTCATCCTAGGTTCCGTATGGACGCCTTGAACTTTCGGAGCAACCCCATCCTGAAAGCAGGGCCCAGGGGAGGGGAGGTCGGGACGAAAGTAAAACTCGGAATCCTTTTATATAAATATTATAAAAAATATATATATATAAAATATTACCAACAAATATTGAAATGTATCTACAAGCAATATTCATATCAAATTATTTATACATATTATCTTAAAAGTTTCTTCTAACATTTCTCGATGTAAAGTCACTTATGATAGGGTTGATGTCAAGCTCATCCAACAATTTCTTCTCGATGCATCATGTTGCCAAACCATTTAACCTCTCCTGAGTCATTGTTGACCTCAAATAGTTCCTCAATAACTTCAACTTTGAAAAGTTTCTTTCAGCCGATGCGACAGTCACAGGCACAGTAAATAAGAGTCGGTACGCAATGGAGACATTAGGATAGAAATCCACATCTCGAACATGCTTAAAAATCTTCATAGCAGACATTACACCATCTGACAAAGTGAATTTCATAATCTTTAATTCAGAAATAAGATTATATACCTCAACATCAGATGAACCATCAAAACAAAAAAGTTTCTGCAAATTTAGCGCAACATTCTTCAAGTTCATTATCATTTAATGACTTCAAAGTGTTTCTTCAAGTTCATTATCATTTAATGACTTCAAAGTGTTTGAGCTCATAAAAAATCCGAATATATCTTTAAACACCATGAGTTCTTCAAATCTGTTCTTCAAAGAAGCGATCGTCATATCAACCAAAACAAAAAAAAATATTCAACTTCAAAAGCCTTCTCAGCTTCAAGAATTTCTTCTTGACAATTACTTTCATCAAATTGTTTCTTCCTCGTAGCATGACATTTTTCTGGAAATGATGCCTCCACACCCATGTCTGTTGCAGTACCTTTGGCGATGATCAGACTAGAAGAAAACCCCTCATTTTTGTAATTCTCAAAGTATTGTGTTATACCTTGTATTTGCTTCAAAGTAGAGTCAATGCACATGGTTGGCGATTGCAACTTCTTGCTCACTTTATTTGCAGCAAATAAAATATCATGCATCAAATAATTTTTTTGCATCACTTCTATCATTAGGTTCAATGTCAGAAGCATGATATAACTTAGACAAAGCAGATCTTAACTCAGTAGCTTGATATTTTATTGTTGTAACACTTTTGATTCGACTCTCCCAACGAGTATTGGATAATGATTTCACAGTTAGGCTAGGAACATGTTTAAGCAAAACATTACACCTTTTTTTGAACTAGCAAATAATACATATATGTGTTGAACAATTCCAAAAAATAAGACAGCTTTCCCACTAGATTTTGCCATATCACAAAGAGTAAGATTTAGACTATGGCATGCACATGGAATATACAATGCTCTTGGATTGATATCAAGTAACCGTGTTTTTACCCCTTTGTATTTTCCTTTCATATTAGAACCATTGTCATAGCCTTGACCCCTTATGCCATTAATATTTAGGCCAAAGGACTGCATAGAATCAAGCAATACATTAAAAAGCCCCAAACCAGATGTGTCATCCACCTTCAAGAACCCCAAAAAGTACTCCTCAATTTTTATCTTGCCATCAGAAAAATTAACACATCGTACTAATAAAGTCATTTGCTCTTGATGAGTGACATCAGGGGTACAATCTAGGATAACGGAGAAATACTTGGCCTCTTTAACAACCTTTATGATAGAACTTGTGATATTAGAAGCTAAAAGAGAGATCAACTCATTCTGAATTTTATGACTGAGATAATGATAATGAATTTCTTTGTTCTGAATACGTCTAAGGTGGTCTTGCATTACCAAATCAAATTCTGCAATCATCTCAACACAAGCTAAGAAATTACCATTACTATCATTATAAAGCTGCTCACTGCTTCCAAGCCAAATTGCTTTTACCAAGAAATTTCACAATGGCTATTATTCTTAACAAAACTTGCCTCAACCGTTCTTTCTCCTTTGTGATTTGCTGCTGTAATTCTTTGTCAATTGCTTCTTTTTTTGCAGTCTAGCTCTCAATTCATTCCAACTATTCATGTTACTAATATGCTCGACACTATTTTCATGTTCTCTAAGCTTCTCATTGATATGCTTCCAATTTCTTAACCCATCACCTGTTAAGGAACTAGGACTCTTTCTAGTGCTAAACTTGAAGATCTTACAGCAGAAACAAAATACTTTGTCAACATACTTGGAATAAACTAATCATTTTCTATCATGTACCTCTCCATTGCTTAATTTTCTAGAATAATGAACATATGAAAAATGTCTTGAGGCACCATCTAGAGGAAATTTGATATTTTCTTCTCTTATAGGCCCTTTCTCGATTAATATGTCTCTTGCTTTATTATCAAGATTATCCCAATTTCTTGGATCATAAATATTTTAAGTGTAAACTAGTTCCTCATGAACACTAACAGACTATGCATGTGCACCTGATACATTTATTGTGTTCTCAGAGTCACTTACATTGGTATCATCGACGTTGATGTAAACATTTTCTTCTTGATTCCCATTAGTTGGTTCAACTGCAACAACTATTGCCAACTCATCTGGGTTCATCGAAGCGCCCGTATTACTCTCAGAGCCCTGATAACTCTTGCAAAATTTATCCATAGCTCCTCTCTGTGATTCTATCAACTCATCCACACGTCTTTTCCTTTTCCTCCTCTCGCAACCTGATTCATATTTTCTAGACGACATGATATCCCATGGTGCTGAAATATTATAAATACACGATAGTTATAAATCCGTTGAGATTAAATAACTTGTGATAGTGAATTAATAATTAATGGTATGGAGAATTGGGGAATTGGCAATGGAGCAACATACCAGATGTTGGTGCAGTTGAACAGGAACAGCACGTGTCACGGCAGCGACGGGAGTGAAGGCGCAGCTCGCGTCACGGCGGCGGCCCCTGCGTGGCGTGCGGTACTCGAGTGCGCGCAGCGCGTGTGCGGCGGCGGCGTTGCGATAGCGGTTAGTGCGCTGCGTTTTTTAGCGATCAGATCTAATCGCATTTTTCCCTAGGGCCTAGCAAGTCGTGACACGTTGGCCTTTAGGCCAGGGCCATACGGCGTGCAGCACGCGTGGAAGACTAGAACTCCGGTTCCTCCCAGGGGGCCAGGCTGCCAGGGCCACCGATTGGCTATTCCTGGGAACATTGAATCCTGATGTCCTGTTGTTACCTGACACCTGGGGTGGGGCCCCTAGGATTTGGGGGCCCAGGGCAGCCGCCCCCCTGCCCCCCAGGGTCGGGCCTGCCTGGAAGATGCAACACAATAAGAGATAAGAGATAAGGGTACTCACGGGTCCCTACCGACCAAGATAATGGTCAGCCCTAGTAAGTGGGTTCGTCCGATCATACCGTGCGGGTCAAGGCATGAAAACTTGTGGAGTATAAGCAAGGAGGCTAGACGAACGAATTCTGCTCAGATATCATGGGATACTTGTTGTGAACTGATTCGATTGCTTTCCATGTAACAACCGACTAGATCCTATCCGATTGTAACGTTAGGTCACCAGCCTATATAAAGCGGCCAGGAACGCCCCACAAGGGTACATCAACTCTTCGCATCCCATATGAGCAATATAATCTACCAGAACACAAGACGTAGGGTATTATTCAATGTACGAAATAGCGGGCTATAGCGAGGCTATAGTGGCGCTATAGCGTTTGATGCTAACTGCCGCTACAACAGTGTTGTACTAATTAGCGGGCTATAGCGGCGCTATAGCGGGCTATAGCAGAGCTATAGCGGTTGAGCACAACTCTACGCTAAATCTCATAGCCCGCTATTGTGTACATTGGTATTATTCTTCGGAGGCTCGAACCTATCTAAACCTTGCGCCCTTGCGTTACCATTCGAGCTCTTAGTCTTGCGATCTCCCCTGCCTACAAATCTACCACCTGGGTAACCCGTGATGAACTACCGGTCACTAAATCTGACAGTTGATGCGTTAGGTAGGGGTGATCATGAGATCCTCCCCAGCGAACTCAATGGCATCCCAGCCCGGCATCATCTTCCCCGAGAGCATGAAGGACTTCCTCGCCAAACCGATCCAGCTCCGCTTCGGGAGCATCCCGGTGGACTTCGACTCCACCGTCTCCTTCGCTGACTCGACATCCGTCGGATCTGCACCAACGCAGCAAGGTCTTTACCCGAGGATCATCACGCCGCTTGCCCACCAGGTTGGTAATCTCTCTCTCTCTCTCTCTCTCTCTCTCTCTCTCTCTGAGAGGGTCCCACACATCCTCGCAGCAACCCGCCCACCCACGTCCTCCGATCTAATCACGGAGCTAGATCGCATCAACAACGACATTGCTGAGTGCATCAACCTCTCAGAGGCAGCACTAAGCCCTGGAAGGTTGGCGCAGGGGTTCCCCACGCCCCTTTTGGCATCAAGAACTTGGCTGCCGTGTTTTTCAAAAAACTTGGGTAGTCTTTCGAGATTCAGTCCAATGACCCACCTAGTCTCCGGACTGCGGCGAGTTCCAGGTCCCTCACTTCGTCCTAACCCCAAACCCTTACGGCGAGGGCGATGACAAAAGCTCCACATGACCGTGGCAGGCTCCCCGACGAACCTCCTCATGATGGCGAAAGTTCCTCCTAGGAGGAAGGGCGCAACGAGAGGAATCAAGACCGCGGCAGTCGCCGCCAACAGGAACGAGCCGAGCCAGTCTGTTAGCCGCATGCCACCCCCGCAGCGACCGGTGCACCGCTCGTCCCACCGGCACCTAATGGAGGCAACAACAACAACCAAGGGGGCGCTGGAGGTCGACGCAGGCATCCCTTACGTGCCCGCAATCTACAGGCCGACCTCGAACAAGCCGGTCATGACGTCTTCGCCACACCCCAGGCCAACCTGGAGTCTGTTTTTGCCGATCTGGAGAACCTTTCGGATTTAGAGCAACTTTAGCGGATCTGGGTGTGACTTCGTGTCGCTAACGCCTAGATCGAGGAAAGGCCTAGGCCCCAGCACGCTCAAGGAGCTAATCATCGTACTCCAGATCTACATCGACCCGGCACTCCCAATGCCAATCTACTTAAGGTAGATCCGATCGTAGCCAAGCCGATCACATCTGCCAAAAGGAAGGTCGGTTGGAGCCCATTCAAGAGGAGGAGGTGGACCAGTCCCAAGGCGATGACCACCATCCTGATGACACCGACCGCCGACCAGATAACCACCACCACGACAACCGCCACCTTGACAGAAGAGGAGACGGCGAACGCCGTAGCTGGCCTGGTCGGCAACCTAATCACGACCTCCACGACAACCTCCACGACTACCGTGACCTCCTTGGTGAGATCAACAACCGTCATCGATAACAGGATGAGGCAGAGCTCCAACGGCGCGCCCCGTACGACTGCGACTTCGGCGCCTCGAGGTTCGGCAACTAGCCAAATCGCAACGTGGAGCACGAGGCCCGCAACCGCCGGGAGGAGGAGCTACGTCGCCGCGACGATTACGACCGTCGCTATGGCGCCGCTGGCGATGCCCACAATCTACCGCAGCATGACAACAGCGCACGCCCCAAGGCCCCATCGGTACAATACCGCCTCATGGAAGATGACGACATGGACATCGACAGGTTCATCGCGTTCACCCCCTGCCTCAGGGCTGTCCAGTGGCCACCCACCTTCAAGCCAGCCATCCACGAGAAGTACGATGGTGTTGACGCTGAAAATCGGACGATGACTCTCGGCGTCGAATGCACGACCTGGGAGAATCTGCTTAGCTCCTATTCTGGTTATCGCCCTGGTGCGGTTCGCGCGGCGTGCCAGTCAATCTGACCTGTTGATTGACAAGAAAAAAACGTTAAATTCTAATGTTTCAATAGGCTAGAGTTCCGATCTATTTCGAAGTGTGTATCAGCGAATCAGCCGAATTACTGTAGAGATGACCGACTATACAGGAGCCGATGATCACGTAGCAATTGTAAAAGAAATTGCTAGAGTAACCTAAACAATTCTACAGAAGCAACACTTGGAACAGATTTAATCGGCCATATGATGATAAGCAAATAATATTAATAAAAGCCGACAATTCATGTCTCAAGCTGGATAGCTGGTGATAAAAACTAAAGTAAAAGGTAAAACCTATAATTCTAGCAAATATCAATAGCTGGTGAATAAATCTAAACGAAACAACAGCGATGCGCCCAAAGTTAAAGCTTAGATATTTGTAACAACCCTGGTAAAATCAGCCGAGTTAATCCTAATCCGAGTCTGTAATCCCGCTGACTCAGCTCCCCTTAGCTTAAGCGCTCAACCTCCAGTTCCCGGTCGCGACCCCTGAAAACCCAACCAGAACCACCAGTTCCTTCTAAGTCTCAACAGCAGTGTTCCTTTCCATCTTGAGCAGAGGAGAAACCGAGACTGACGGATGGACCCGCAATCTTTTTTCCGGATCTCCCTCGGCAGACGCGCCCGAGCAGCATGTGCCCGCTTCAGAGCTTCTCCGCCGTGTGGCTTAATCCCTCCGACGCCCGCCGCTTCGCCCAGTCGCCGGCTGCGACAGGATGAGTCCGCGTGCCCTCCTCCCCAATCGTCGCGGAAGCCCCTCTGCAAACCTTTCTGCATCACCTAGTCTCACTCGCGCCCTCGCCGGCCGCGCATAAGTGCCCCCATCGCCGCTGTGGCAGAGTTTTTCCGCTGCTACGTCAGACCGCCTCGCAACGCGCGCCCATCATCGTCTCGCAGGATCCCCAGCTGCAAGCCCCGATGACCTCCGGCTTTTCCACCTCTCCACAGTCGCGCCGCCCACGAACTCGCTACGCGACGATTCCCCCCTCGCCAACCCCGACTCCGGCAGCGACAACTCCTTTTCTCGCCCGACCAGTGATGTGCTCCAGCAATGCCACCGTTTCATGCTTGCCCATGCCACCGCTCGCCCTGTCTTCTCACCTGTTGCAACCTCACTTGTAGCGCCTTTCTCCCAGTCACACCAATCAAATCCGCCGCTCGACAACGCCCGCCTCCGCCAAATCTAAATTCAGGCAAAACTGCACCTGCGCCGCCTTGTATCCAGTGCCCAATGGCTGAACACGCTATCTCCGAAGCCCTGTTCCGCCGTCCGTCGCCGCTCAATCGCCGCCATGGCAGCGCACTCCATCTTTTCCTTCCCGATCTTCGTGCTACTCCAACTCTCTCTCTTCCGCGTAGCTATAAAAGGGAATGCCAGAGTTCCACCGGAGTTCCTTCGCCATCGCTGTTTCACCGCCCCTACTCTGAGCACACTTGAGCAATCCCACTGAAACTCTTGAGAAGTTCCCCTCTCCGCTCCAGTCCGCTTCTCCCCAGTCCACCCAGTCGTCTGCTCCTCCGCACTGTGCTAGAGCTTCCTTGTTGCCCACAACAAGCTCCGCCGCCGCAGGAGCACCGCCGGACATCGCCTCCGCCCGAGCCTTAGTGGTTAAGACCCTCCGCTCCTTCCCGACCCCAAAGCTTCGCCAGTAGACCTGGAGGTAAGCTGCCGACCCCTTACCGGTTCGCCCGACCCTTTTTTCCGTCTCGCCCGACCCTGTCTGTTTCGCCTGACCCCTTTTTCCGTCTCGCCCGACCCTATCTGTTTCGCCCGACCCCTTTTTCCGTCTCGCCTGACCCTATCTGTTTCACCGACCCTTATCCGCCTCGCCCGAGGGCTTAGCTGTATCTTTTTCTTTGACCCAAAGGTATCTGTGTAAAATATCGGGGTTTTCTCTGCGTTAAGTCTGAGGATCCCAAACACAGTTATCCCTTAAAGTTTAAGGGTCAGATCATAAGTTTCTTCCAATCCGACTCTTAGTCTTGTTCTCTATCCACTGAAGCTTGAACCTCCACACTTTTTCCGTAGCTTTGCTACAAGTTTCTGGGCTAAAACTTGCAAGTGTTGTTGTTGAAATAATCGTCTAAACTTTAACTCCTGCTTTTGCATTCGTGTAGAGTTGCATCTCGCTGATGGCGTCTACGAGCTACACCCGGCGCCCGAAGACGGAGCTGTAGCTGAGCTGCTAGTTCCAGAAGCCGAAGCTGCCCCAGCTAAAGACCAGTTTCTCTCCCCTCCGCTTGAAGGCAAGCCCCGGAGCATGAACCCAACTTTCTAAACTTACACATGTCTTCCTTCATTGTATGTGCATTTACGTTACAGGAGTTGTTTGAAACCATAGATGCATGACTTAGTTCTCTTGATCTGAACACTAGCCTGATGAGTCCGAGTAGTTGCATTGCTTAATAGGACTCGGTAAAAGTCGGGTGATTTCCTGTCACTTGCGAGCTATAGGAGTTGGTTGTTCTCCTTCTGGTTACAACTATAAGGACGATGGATGGGGCAGGGCCTGGTGAACTCTTTTGGTGGTTGGTGGATCGTCCTGTCTGTCTATATGAAATTGCTTAAGATCGGAAAGTGTTGGTGTTCGTGATCAAGTGTTTGAAACTACTAATCTCATACCTAGTATGGGATGGGAAAGCCTAGTACCTGATTGAACTAGGGCGTGGCTTATACCCCTGCTGTCCCTGGAACGAGGTTCCCATGGTGCATCATGTGGGTGCAAGTGCGGTCACAGTACGGTAGAGGCCGGGACTGTGGAGCATTGCATGCTAAGGGAAGTTTGGACCTGACACGTGCCTGGGAATTGATGGGGACGGCCGACACAAGAAGCGACCCTTTGTGGTGCGCGGATGTTGTGTGATTAGGTTCACCATGCATGGTTAAGAAACTCGAATCGATTCGTCTTCCTCTCACAGTTTGAGACTGCTTGATTGCTATGCTACACTGAGTAAAGATGGAACATGATGATGATATGAACTCGATGCTTGTTCTATACATTGTTGTTGGAAACTATAGTTTTTTAGCATAAGTTGCCAACATAGACTGGTTAATGAACAAAGAATCTGAGCTAAAATATTGAAAGTAAGGACTCACTGTGGTCGCTTTTGGCAAAACAAACCCATCAGCCAAAGAGCCTTGCATGTCTAGAAGTGGTGGAGTAGTTCTACCCACCGGTCGGTTAAGTCTTGTTGAG
The DNA here is from genome assembly GCF_000263155.2 of Setaria italica. Classification (NCBI taxonomy): domain Eukaryota; kingdom Viridiplantae; phylum Streptophyta; class Magnoliopsida; order Poales; family Poaceae; genus Setaria; species Setaria italica. The sequence continues at coordinate 7,216,542 of NC_028453.1, read as the reverse complement.
CTTAGAAGCTCAGCCTTGTTTGTGGCTCTCTTTTCAGGTGAAGTTGCAGCCTCTGAGTTTGCTGTTGTTGGCACTTGGCCGCCCCAGCTTCCTCCTGGGTGGACGGTCGAGTGGGATCCCTTCTCGGACGGCGAGGAAAGGGATCACTGATGTCCTGATCGGCCTCATCAGGGACATCCGACTCCGACGCTAGCTTCCGCTATTTTATCTTTCCGCTGCTTTTGAATCTTGTAAAACTCTTAATTTTCGAACCAATGTTGAAGTAAATCGTCGAACTTGTTTAACTTGGTTGATCTGTTCTCTTCTTGGGAACCACTCACCTTCGTGTGGGTTATGCTAACTCGGTCCTGTTAAGTGGTTAAATCGGATGAAATCCGACGACACTTCGAGTTAACTTGACTAAGGCATGAGTGTCGCGTGTCAAGCGGCTTAACCGTGCTTTAATTAAGTTAATCCGAGGTGGTTCCGCCACAATATTACTCGAGAAGCAGAACTTACAAATTGGCCGGAGGTCGTGTTGATGCAGCCCTGCCAACTCGTTCGAACTTGTGAAAAGAAAAAAGGGTTTGGCGAAGTTGCCGACTCGAAAGTAAAGTATGAGGAAAAAATAGATTTGTATTGTTGATTGATGTGTTGTTTACAAGGTTTACGAGGCACCTATTTATATCCTGCCACAACTGATTTCCTAACCGACTAGGATCTATCTCTAATTTAAAGATAACAAATATTTACATATGAACACAACCCGCATCGGAGTTGGTTATTATTTTCCCACGGGCCAATCTTCATCTTCGGCTAATCATTACACTAGCCCACTTTAGGTCCACATCGGCCAAGCCGTTTTGACTTCCAATCGGCCAGTCTTCATTGACTCACTCAGCCAATCAGCTGAAACATTGTAGCTCTCATTGGACGATTCCCAACTGTAGCTTCTTGCTTGCCGCATCGGCCGCCTTCCTCTCCTTTGACGCCAATCTTAACACGTGTCAAAATCCGGCATCAACACATGCCCCCCAGTTTCGGAGTGAAATGCAACTTTTGCTCCGAAACTTTCTCAACTCTGGCTCTTCCCCCCCAAAGAAACGCGGCAAAACTCCTCTTCGCTCCGGAGTCTTCTCTTTGATGATTGCGATCTTTTTTTTTTGAACAAAGCGCCCGCAGGCAACCGCTCTTCTCGAATTTTGTGCAGACGGCGTGGTAAAAATCCTGCCTTTACCCTTCTCTCGAACCGTCCTTTAAACACTCGCCTCTTCCACCACTTCTTCTTCCTCAAACTAAAAAAAAAAGTTATCTTTCCCGGCGATCCGTGTCCCGACGCACTCCGGTGCCCATTCCGCTTCCGGTTGCATTCCTTCGGTGACCCCCTCTCATCCTTTGATCAATCGCACCAGTCCCTCAAACTCCAATGGCGATTCCATTACCCACCATGGCTTTCATCCCGGAGGTAAATACCCCGAAACTCTCCTCTTTTCACTTTTCACCGTTTTATGAATCTTAGATCTGTTCTTAGTTTTTCTTCATATCTTCTCAGGAGCTTAGACAAAGAATCACCATTCCCATATCTGATGTGCCTAGCCTTATCAGTCTTGGCCCCATGGGAAACCGTGATCCAACCGAGTTGATTAATCTGGAAACTCACAGAATCCCCTTCAAGCAATATGAGGGACTTGGGACCGAGCATGCCTTGGTCAACGATGCTTTGATCTTATCCTCTGTTATCACGGACTTCACCCAGTATGTGGATGGATTCGGTGCTTGCTCCACCGCCATCTCTTCGGTTTCTATCCCCTGGGACTTAGATTTGATGAAGGCGGACCTCTTCGTTCACATACGACAGTAAGACAACGGCGGATATTGGTTGTGGCGGAGGAGGCAAGCGAGTCAATTTGCGGACGTGGCGGTGTGACCTAGGCTCTCAGGCGCGGCGGTGATGGTGTTGGCAGTGGTGGCATTTGAGTGCAAGTGGAGTGGAAATAAAAATGGAACTGCGCCCCTTTGGCTTTTGAAGAAGTTGCCGGCATAAACCTAGCAACGGAATCAGCGGGTCCCCCATTACGGCGCACGCGATAGACGGAATCTGTGGGTTTTCTGTTAAGTCTCACGGCGTGCCTCTTGGGCTCCGCCAGTCTTTCCGCCAGTCCTCACACTCGGGGGCTGGACGCTATATTTAGATTCTTTTTGCTACGGAAATAATATATCATTTTCTTGACCATTGGACCGAGTACTTTCATCGCTTCAATGCTTGGGGGCTACTCCAGATGGTGTGCATCTTGCGACGCCCTCCATTTGCTTCTCTTCAATCTACAAGATGCCAGACATCCCGGAGCTCGGCAGTCGCATAGCCATGCGCATTTGGTTATACGCCTTGGGAAACTTCAATTTTTTTCCTTTTTTGAGCACTGCGTACCCTCTCCATCACTATGAGGACACCGCACCTTTAGCCTAGTTCAATACAAGCTTCGTTGCGCATCCATCGGGTTTCTGTTTGACTCCACATTGCTCGGGGGCTTCAGGGATAAGGGTATCCACAGGTCCCCACCAACCACGAAATTGGTCGGCCCTAGCAAGTGGGCCTGCCTGACCATGTCATGTGGGCCAAAGCATGAAAACACGTGGAGCACAAGCTAAGAGGCTGGGTGAACGGATTCTACCTGGATATCACGGGATACTTGTTGTAAACCAATTCAAATTGCATTCCATGTAACAACCGACTATGATTAGATCCTATCCGATTGTAACCCTAGGTCGTCACCCTATATAAGGCGGCCAGGGACGCCCCCCTAGGGTATATCAACTCTTCGCATCCTATACCAGCAATACAATCCACCAGAACACATGACGTAGGGTAGTACTCTCCGGAGGTCCAAACCTGTCTAAACCTTGCGCCCTTGCGTTACCATTCGAGCTCTTAGTCTTGCGATCTCCCCCGCATACAAATATACCACCTGGTGTAACACCCCGGGTGTTTAAATTATAATTAGACTTAATCATCTCCATAAACAGGAGCATCGTGGCATTGCAATCGCTTAAAACCGTTTTATTGTTGTTTATTGTTCAAAAGCAACAGTATGGAGTAACTTAAATTTTTGCAATATAACTGTGGTTCTTGTTATTTTAATACTTGATGCAAAATGATGACTTTACAGAATACTGCTTAAATGTTCTTAGGTGTTGTAAGCTTTAAAAGTAGCTTGTTTGGATGGTGATTAAAATTAATTTTACCTAAACACTCAACTTTTTACGAATACAAAAGATGTATTCGTCTCCATGTAGTTTGGTATGAATATGCTCTTGATGGGTGAAATTGGAGTTGAATTGCTCAAAATCCTGTCAATATTGCTAAAACCTCCAAAGCACCCGTAAAAGTTCTTAAGTATAGCAAAAAAACATGTTTTTATCAATTTTTGACTGCCCCGATCTACTTTTCCTTGCATCAAATCAGAAAGGTTTGAATACCAGAAGTGTATCTCCATAGTTCCTCTACAAGTTGTAGTTCAAAAGTTTTCGGAGTTCAAATTTGGAACTGTGAGAAAAAATCAATTCAAAGGCCTACGCATCGAGCTATTTTCGAACTGAATTCGAACTGAATGAGATCGATCTCCTCGCTGGTTCGGAGACGTGCCGCGTGACCGCCGTCTGCCGTCAACCCACGGACGTCGAAGTTGGCCGGCCAGTCACGGGCCCCCTCCACGCACCATCTCCTCCACTTGGCCATGCTGTGCCAATCTCTCGTCGTACCGCGCCCACGCTCCGCCCATGCCGCTGACGCCAACGCCGCTAATGCCACGCCTCGCCTGCACTCACCCCTGTCGTGCCTGCCTCACCCTTCTTGCCAGAGCTAGGTACAGATGATGACCAACCGACGACCGCACCTCAACCTTATCTCCTCTCAAAGCAAACCGGCCTCCTCTTCCTTCTCTCATTCTTCTTCTTTCTTCTTGCTTCGACCAAGTCAAAGTGAAACAGAGCCGAGCAGGAGTAGGGCGCTTTCACTGGCCAAATCCACCGCCCCTGCCCTTCGCCAAAATCAAATCACCACCACCCCAAGTTGGAAAGCCTTCCCATCTACCTTCACCACCTCTTCTCGCCCGCTACCATGAACTCTAGCGCTGGGGATTGAAGTCCTCGTGCAAGCCATTGCCGCCAGCCATAAGACTCCACCCCCACCATCAAACTCCACCTTCCCGACCTCCTCCTGCCGAACCAACCCCACAAATGGACCCCTAGTGAGCTCCTAATCCTCAAGCTGTTGCCAGTTTGCCACCACCATCGAGTTTCCACGCGCGTTCCTGAGGGCGCCACTATGTACACCGCCGGCCATCGCGGGTAGAGCTAGGGTTCGAGTTTTGAGGCAAAAACAAGGGAAGCGGGTGCGTGTCGATGTGGATAGGCTCTCAGGGTATTCACCGGGGTGGAGCACCGTCGACGACCGCCGCCCACCGTGGGCGCTCAGGCGCAAGCCCAAGGTTGAAGAAGGGCGGGGTGTCATGTGTGAATGGAATAGGCCAGGGGGTTTTCCGTTAAAGGGTTGGGTTTAAGTGTGGAGGTGGAAAACTTCAAGGGGCCTAAGTGCTAGATCTAGGGGCTTTAGTACAAAAGCAAGAGCAGATCCGCTAAGATAGTTTTGTTCCGAGGACTGATATGCGAAAGTAGCATTTTTTTTTCTATTTTAGTTTTAGTTGTAATGGCTGAAACTTTGGAAATCCGTATAAAATCATAGGAAAAGGATAAAAATGCAAAATAAATTTTGTTGGCTTTCTGATGCTCATATCTACCTAGGAAAAATACTTGTTCATGTGAACTCTATCTTTCGGTTGCTGATTAAAATACATGTTATTTAATCTCCTTATTTTGGAATAAATAGCTATAGTACTCTTAAAATCCTGATAAATTTATAGTAATATTTTACTATGATGAAAAGTGTTTTGGGAAGTTTGTAGAACCAAATTGCTTATATAACTTTAGATCTAAATTATTCTTCATATCTATAGTTTTGCAATGTTTGATTTTTAATAAACTTTGTGGAAGTCCAATAATGCTGAAACTTTTACAATAATGTGCTTGCATGATTAGTAACCTCTGTAAATGATTTATGTTCATATACCTTCAGATGCTACCTGAACATTTATTCATGTTGAAAGTTAGTTTAGTTATGAAAGATACTTGTTGCTAGGTTTTGTAGGCCCACAAATTGTTATTTATGCTCTTTATTAGTAGTATATTCATCTCTGAAAACTTCACTAGCAAAATCTTTATGGTTATGTGCATATGCCTTTTGTTAGCCTCTAGTGTGTATTGCTATGGTTTTAGCCATGAGCACGTTTCCTGTGTAGATAGCAACATGTTTTGATGCTCTCTTTTGAATTTTAATCCATGTATGATTGAGTTGCTGCACTCTCTAAACTTGACTTCATGCATGTGTCATCACCCGCTAGTTGACGGTCCGTATGAATTAATCGCCGCGCCCGAGAGTGAGCAGCGTGAAGCCTCTCCAGTTGAAGCATCTCAAGGCATGAACCAAAATTTAGAAGAGCCCAAGGCTAGTTGGGAAGGCAAGCTCCGGAGCATAACCCCTAATTTCAAAACTATGCAATTATCTTAAATACGTGTTTACTTTTATGCATTATGTTCCTAGGAGTTGAATGAAACCTTAGTTGCACGATCCCTAGGACTCCCAGGTTTAAAATACTAGTATGTATAGGTCAATAGAAGTTTCATGCTTAATTAAGAATGGTAGAAGTCGAGTGATTGCCTGTCGCTCGCGAGACATAGGACATTTCAATATTTATGGCAAGTTACTTGAGAATGAATCACTAATGAAAGAAAAGGTTGAGACCGGGCAGAGATAAAAAAATAAAGTTGAAGTTAGCATTGTGGTTGCGCTCCACCTGTGTTGATGAAGGTCCGTTTGTTGTGGCCCTGCTGATCAAGTTTGAACTATACTATACACATGCTCGAAGTAAGAAGTAGTTGAAACTGGTAAAACCTAGTACCTTAGGGCGTGATTGCAGATTGAGTTGGTCCTGTTTCCTATTTATGTGCTAGTCAGTAACTCACAGCAGGCCCGGGGAGGTACCGGTGGGGATTAGCACTCGAGGGTTGCAAGAGTTCACAACTGCCATCGTTCTTTAAGGGGATCATTTGACATATGCAGCTCGACGGGGCATGCATATGTCGTGTGTACAGGTCTACCTTGCAAGGTTATAAATCGAATCGATTCGCCACCGCTCTCGGTTAAGAGAACCTTGATCACCGTGTCACATCGTAGTAAGAAGTGAAATGAAAGGAAATGTGAAATGATGTTGATGTTGTTATCTAATCAATTATTTTTCCACACTGAAAAGTTTGAAAATGTTGCTCACTTAGAATGGTTACATCAACCTTAAATTGGATGCTAAAACTTGAAAGTAAGGATCCACTCTTAGTTATTTTTTGGCAAAACAAAACCCTCAGCCAAAAGCTTTTCATACTAGGAGTCGGCTAAGTATATATCATAGTCGGGTAAGTCTTGCTGAGTATTAGTATACTCGCCTTACTTTGTTGTTACTTTCAGGTACTAGTGATGAAATGATAGAGTTGGTTGCCGGTCAACCTTGGGATGGTCGTCCTTTACCTGACGGGTGGTCGGTTGAGTGGTCTCCGGCCTTGCCTTGAGGTGGTCTTGTGTTGGATGACATGTGGCGGGCTACTCATGTCGTCATGTATCTTTATTCACACTTTATCGTTTAGACTTCCGCTGTATTTTATTTCAAGAACTCTGTCTTGTAATCTTTTATGAATTCGAACTCAGTTTGTAAATTACTTAAGAACTCTATGTTTGTAACCTGAAATACCATGTTGTATCATCTGCGCTCACCTTCGTGTGAGACTTGTTGCATGTTGTTTCGATTGATATATTCAGTGGTTGCATCGGGCTTGACCGACGAGCTGTCGGATTACACCGTTTTCAATGTGTGACTGAATTAACCATTAAGATGATGGTTAGCACACTTAAGCTGGTTTAATTTGGGTGGTTCCGCCACACCTGGGTAACCCCCTGGTGGACTGCCAATCACTAAAACTGACAAGAAAGTTAGGGATGATGAGTATATGGTTTATGGGACAACAATGGCTTTTGAAATGCATCACAAACCAAACGGATTGGATGTTACCACTACTTAAAAAAAGATTCGTAGGAGCGCCTCCAAATCAGACCAAAACTCACCCGCACGTACAAATAGAGTGGTGCTACTGTAGCAATTCGCCCGCTCCTAGAAATCCATTTCCAAGAACGGTCACGTCTGAAAATAGAGCCCATTTCTAGGGGTGGGCGATGGAGTGACCCATCCCTAAAAATGATCATTTTCAAACACAGGTCACACCATCGCCCGCTCCTGAAAATGACCTCTATACGCGGGTCACCCCGTGACCTGTCCCTGGAAATAGATTTCCAGCAGCGGGCAACGGGCTCACTCGCATCTGCAAGAACATGCATGCCAGTGAAAATGTGAAGGGAAATTTGTCTACAGCACACCACCAAAGTGCAGTTTTGTGCCGAACACATCCGCAAAATGGATTTTGTCTCCGGGACATCGCGAAAGTCTGGTTTGGTATGCAACACACCACACCGAATAAACTAATCATTCCCAGCTGAGAGGATGGGTAAAAGGACCATTTTGCCCTTCGTGGTGCCCATCTGTCATCTTCTCCCTCTCCCCTCTCTCTTCCTCCTCTCTTCACTCCGCGTGCAGTCGTGCTTGAGAAGGCCGCCTGTGAGCAATAGCAAGAGTGTGAATTGAATGGCAATGGTGGGGAGCTCACCCACGAGCAATGGCAAGAAGCTCGCATGGGGCATGCGCCAACAGGAAGCTCCAACGGTGCAGGCGCACATCACATGGCGGTCCATGGCGAGGAGCTTGAGCGGCGCGGCTGGTGGCGGCCGATGGGAGTGTAGAGCTCGGGTGGCGCTGTTGGTGGAGGCCGGTGGGGCTGCGGGACTGTGGAGCTCGAGCAACACGGCTCGCGGCAACCAACGATGGTTTGGAGCTCGAGCAGCACCGCCCGCAGCGGACGGCGGGGGTGGGGAGCTCGAGCGGCGTTGCTGGTGGCAGCCGGTGGGGCCGCAGGGCTGTGGAGATCGGGCATCACGGCTCGCATTAGGCGGCGGTCTGAAGCTCGAGCAGCGTTGCCCGCGGTGGTCAGTGGGGTGGGGAGCTTGGGCTGCGCCGCTCATGGCGGTCGGCGGCCATGTGGAGCTCGGGCGGCACGGCTCGTAGCAGCGTGTAATGCGAGCATCGAGAATGCGTGAAGGAGCTCCGGCAGGAGCGGAGCAGCAGATCAACGATAGGGAGCGGAGCAGTAGATCAACGACAGGAGAAAAGGAGAGGGGCTGGCAAAACAAGAAGAAAGAAGAGAGGTAAGGAGAAGATGTTTAACCTCCAATGAAGGGTAAAATGGTCTTTTTCTCTATTAGTTCAGCTAAAAATGGTTAGGCCCTGTTTGGTTACCCTGGACTAAACTTTAGTCCATCTATTTTGCCATTTTAGTTCCTAAAGTGCCAAATATGTGGACTAAAATGTGGACTAAACCCTTTAATCCTCTGGTCCAAGGAGGTGGACTAAAGTGGACTAAAAGTCCTGGAAGACACCCCTACCTCTTATTTATTGCCTCCCTCCCGCCCAGCCCCCTCCGCTGACCTCCCTCCCGCTGCCCTCCCACCCGGCCCCCACCTCTGGCCTCCCTCCTACCGCCCCTTTTTGCCGCGCTACAATTGCCAACAGTGGAGCACTGCAGCGGCAGCCCCTGTACCCTTTAGGCCTTCACCTTCATGAATCTGAGTAGGGAGTTTCCATCTTCAAAACAGGTGTATATCATCTTTGTTCATCTTCATTAATGGACTTTTGTCCATGAATCCAAACAGGGCAGGAACTTCCATGAACAAATAGGGTAGGGACCAAACAGGGGCTTACTTTGGCCCCGTTTGGTTACATTTGCTTATTTTTAGCACCCGTCACATCGAATGTTTAGATACTAATTAGGAG
>NC_028453.1:7206305-7207422 GCF_000263155.2 Setaria italica | reverse complement strand
GATCTGTAGCACACATTGTCAATCATGGACTAATTAGGCTTAATAGATTCGTCTCGCCGTTTAGATTCATCTTATGTAATGGGTTTTGTAAATAGTCTACGTTTAATACTCCTAATTAGTATCTAAACATTCGATGTGACGGGTGCTAAAAATAAGTCAGTGTAAGAAAACGGGGCCAAAATCAACTTTGATAGTGTGCTCTGTGCAAAACCACACTTTGGTAGTGTGTCGTGGACAAATTTCCCAAAATTGAAACAGCAGGCGCGGGATCAAAAGCAACTGGAACAGCAGCCCGCGTGAGCCTCTCTCTCTCTCCTTTACCTTTCTATCTTCTCACTCTCTCTCTCTCTCCCTTATCTCTTCAGCTTCACTCATCCTTCTCATCCGTCTCTCCTTCTCCCTCAGTACAGGAGGCGCGGCAGGCGTCGAGCGGCCGCGGGCGCGGTGGCCGAGGCTAGCCGGACGCGAGTCTGGCCGAAGGCCGTGGGCGCGGCTAGCCGGGCCCCGAGGCAGCGGACGCAGAGGCTGTTGGCGCGGCGGGCCAGAGGGGCACGCGGCCGGCCGGCGTGGAGGTCGGACGCCGAGGCCGTAGGCGCGGTGGCCATGAGGCCGGCCGGGCGCGGCGGCGCCCCGGTGGCCGGCGCAGCCGAGCACCCCGCCACCTCCTCTTCCTCCCCATCCCGCGCGGCGGTCCCTGTGCGGCCCGGCGTCCGGGGTCCGCGCGCGGCTCCCCGTGGCGTGCAACCTGGCGGCGGCCGGCGGCCGGCGGGGGCGGCCAGTGCCTGCGGGCCCGGTGGTGCCGCGGCGCGGCGTGCAGGCGCGGCGCCCAGGGAGCCTGCAGCAGCGGCCCGCCAATGCGGGGAGGCCGAGCAGTCGCGGGGAGGCAGGGCCCGCGGTGGTGCCGTGCGTGGGGGTGCAGGCGGCTCCGACGGCGGCGCGTCTGGCCGGCATTCTTTTTTGTTTTGCTTTTTTTAAATCGGTGTTGCAGGCGGGTGATGTTATCGCCCGCTATTTGCATGTCGGTCGACGCCCGCCCGGCAACCAGCCATTTTTTTGCTGCTAAAAGAGACCGTGAGGCGGCACCTGCAGATACCCATTCCCGCCCCTCAAACATTTT
>NC_028453.1:7150579-7206205 GCF_000263155.2 Setaria italica | reverse complement strand
GGGAAATAATGGAATCGAACAACCAGTTGTTTCCGCAAACTGATGGCTAGGCGTGTCTGTTGTTTGATTCTTTGTATACCAATCGATGTCTTTAAAACGCTCTGATCAGTTGTGAGCTTGTGAACGCTAGTCCCACTGAAGTCTGAATTACACGGATTCTCTAGCCGAGTTGCGCTTCAATATGAACGCCTCTAACCATCAACAGCGATTGGTTGATTAAAGCCATTCATCGTATCTTTAAAAGACGAATCTTGGTCAGGCTCTAGGGTGTTTCTCGAGCACTCGTCCAGCCACGTCACCTAAATTTTCTCGGTGGTCCATTCCCATACCAACGATCAGATTCAAGCCCCCGGCTTACATTGACCATCGGCTGTGTCTTCTTCCTCCGGTCAAATTCCAGAACCAAGCTCCCTCGATGCATCCGGCCGGCAGCCACCCCCGTCGCGAGGAGGTTAAGGACGACGTGGGTCAGTGCGTGCCGCGTAGGGCGGGCGAGCGGAGCGGCGTCGCCGGCTGCAGATCCGGCAAGCAAGGGAACGGCCTCGGCGCCTGGCGCGCGGGACGGGCAGGCCGGGCCATCAGCCCGTCGCTGACGCGCCTTGCAAGGTCTCAGGCGCAAATGACCACGCACACGGAGATCCGACGCGTCGTTGCCCACCCGAGGAGGGCTTCCTCGTGACTGGAGACGAGATACGGCGGCCAGACCGCGACGAGCTGCGCTACGCCGCCGCGACCGCCCACTGCCGGGTAGCAGTGTAGCACGACCCTGTGCCGTCCATAGCTGGGTCCTCCTCCGCGGTGGCGGCTTCCGAGGGCCGTACGGCAAACATACGGGTCTCAGGCCTGCGTGCCCACGAGATAGACAAGTACTGTTCTGTCAACTTGATCCGTAATTGAGCTCTGAGTTCAATTCCGCTGTGGCGCTGTCAATCTTTGAGTTACGAACCTGATTCTTATTAGGTCGCTCAATAGACAAATGGGAGCAATGATTGGTTAAATTATTCAGATTCTTGGAAATATTAATTTGCCTGTTTTTGTTTGAAATATAAAATTAGCAGTAGCTTACAATAGTGTCTACTTAGAACTTATCAGAGGTCAATTCCTTTTCCATTAAACAAATTTGTATCGAAATGCAATCTTCACATTTCAAAAAAAAAAGGCAATTTTGAATTGCATTTCCGTAGTGACCGGCTCAAGGTAGCTAACCTACTTGCAAGCCCTCTTGAGTCTTGACTGAAGAAGCAGGAAGCCAACAAAATACCTTTCTCATTTAAAATTTATGTTGGCTTCTTATTTAGGTATTAGCTTCCTATTAAGGTACCTGATAATAATAATCCTGCCCCTAACAAAGAGAAATTTGACACAGTATACGAAGCAATGAAAAAACATGTCGTTTTAGAAGTGTAGAAACACTGAACGACCATTTTTCTTCTTACCTCGGCTAAAAAATTCAAGATGGATATAACAAAGACCATAACTGTTGGTATAATCAGCAAAAACTCGGCATAGGCGCGGCAATGCCGCGCCATGGTTTTCTAGGGCGCATTTGGTTGGTCGCACGAGGCTCGTCCAGGCTCCAGCAATGCATGTTGTTGTTGATTGGTTGCCTGCATGTTGGCCAGAGCCGGGCTCGGCGCATGCAAAAGGCACTGGTGAGTCTGACTCCCGGGAAACGAAAATGAAATCCGTTTCTCGCCGGCCAGGCTCGCTGGATGCAGGCAGCTGCTAGCTAATCATGATATTTAATAGGTGATTAGCATATATTAAGTGAGATTAGTGTTTTTTAAGAGTGATTAAGATTTAATGAGTTAAAGTAAGAACTATTAAAATATTTTACACAATATAAATAGCATAATGATACTTGGTTGTAGTATTTTATCTCATGCAATATATTCTCGTGCGAGCAACCAAACAATTTCTATTCACGACCTGACCAGCTTAATGCGTGCAACCAAATAAACTCATGTTGCATTCGTTGAGCCTGGCTAGCGGGAGCCTGGCTCCAGGTACGAGTCAGGCTAGCCTCAGCAACGAACCACACGCGCCCCTAGTGTGTCACTCAACTGGGCTGGCAGTGGTCCTACCCAAACGTGCCCTCTTGATAACTCCTGCACCCATTCAATTTGCACAATACGTTGATATGGGGCAACAAGTGCGCATAAAAAAACGTGTCGCGAATGTACAATCAATGGCCCACTGTGTCTTTACTACCCGCAGTCGGTCAGAAAGCAAGCACAACAGCTCGGCTGCTCCTTCTCTTCTTTGCCACGTTGTTATAAAAGATCATACTCTCTTCATTTCAAAATATAAGATGTTTCAAAATATGAGACGTATTAGGAGTAAAAGAAGAATTTCATTGACTTTAACGAATAATTGGTCCAATTATATGCATGCTTAGTCTATAAAGCTGTATCAATAATAATTCACATTTCAAATATCTTTTAATATAAATTAATTATGTAGCAAGTGATGACATATTATAAAAACTAGTTTCTAAATCTCACCTTACCAGCTTTCGGAATGTTTCCGAACCACAATAGCTTTGAAATGCAGCAGGAATGAAAGGGATTGAATGTGTAATGGGAAAACGGTGAAAAGTTGGCCAAGCAATTCTTTGCTCTCTGTCTGGCTAGGCTTCTTAGCGCCAGGAAAGAGACATTTTTTCTAAAAAAAAAAAGTTAGTTCTTTACTCATTAGACCTATCATTAGCATCTTTAGGCCCCAGCTTCATGCCATTTGTGAAGGTCAAGCCACTATATCCTGTATACTAAGCACACTTGCACTTTGATATGCACACTTGCTCTTCATCCTGTCCCTACACTAACTGGCCCCCCAAATGTAGTAGCCGAGGGACCTCTCAGCGAACGAGCGCAACCATTCACCCTGCACGGCATGTTGACCGCGCAACAAACCACAAGCGTATACTAGTATAAACATCAGCAAGTAGCTAGTGAGCATAAAAAACGTGCCGCAAATGCACAGTCAACGCCCCGCTAGTCTTTGTGCCCGTCTTCTTACCACCCGGACCACCAGACCGATGGGCAGCTGGAACGGCTAGTCGGTCAGAAGACCCAACAGGACAGGCACACCTGCTCCCCACAGCACAAGCCGATCCCGAATTCCCGATGACGCAGCTCAGGAGTCAGGAGGCGCCCCTTGACCCGGAATCCCGGATCCCGCGAGCGCCTCGTTTGACTCCAGAGAAGAATCGATCGATCGCGTTCGAGTGCGTGGCGCCGCGAGCCGGACCGGGATGGGAAACCGCCAGATCTCGCGAGCCCGTCAGGGCAGCTCCATCGTACGTTTTCGGGAGGGTGCGGAATCTTTTGGACTCGCACCCTTGCTAAACAGTGGAGCGCAGGGGTGCTAGCGCTATCCGCAAATTTTCATTTGCGGATATAGGTACTGTGCCTTAAAGTGGCAACTGACATTGCATGTCCCAATTTTTAACTTGCAGATGCATGTACTCTGGCTCAAAATGGCAACCTAGATTGCTCTAGACCGAGTTGTCGACTCGGACGACTAGCCCAAAACTAACCGCGATTAATCAGTGTCTAGCCACGATTAATCATCTAATCGCTGCCCTAGCGACGAGGCTCGATTTAACTATTTGAAAACATTGGCTGTCACAGTAACCGCACGCGATCCAGTGCGATCAACGGCGAGGACCACAGAAGCGACTCAAAGAGCACATGCGGACGCGCGCGCGCAGCAGCAGCAGCAGCGACCCAGACCCACACGAGACACGCGACCCGGACCGGACCCCCAGCACGCGCTCGTGACGTAACAGCGCTCAGGTGCCGCGCCCCGCCGCTCCGTGCCGCGCCTGCGCACGCGGCGGACGCGAGGAGCCAGCGCGCGGGCTGGATCGATCGATCCGGCTCCGGCCGGCCTCCCGTGCCACCGAAGCTTCGGAACGGGGGGGCCTGGCCCTCCCGTCACCCCGTGGATAAACTGGAAATTTTCCCTCTCCCACTCGTGCTGAGCGAATGGTGGTATATGCAAATCGGGGCAAATCGGGCTAGGTAAAGACTGATTAAATTTGAGCTTACCAGCTAGGCTTACTACTTAGCTGAATCCCAAATTATACACTCAAGGGCTAGTCGTTTGACTAGACATGTCTGATTAGTCGTGACTAATCGACGATTAGTCGATCGTCGACGAAACTCGCTTGATCGATCGACTAGGTAATATAATCAAATCGAATCCCCTTGTGGCTAGGGACCGATTTCTTGATTAATCATTGATAAATTGGGGTGATTAATCGAGTGATTTGAAAACACTGGTGACAGCACGTGCGAGTGCGAGTCCTTTTTTCTTATCGAAACGCTAACGTCCATCGGACGATCAGTGTGTGCTCGATCGGGAGTCAGGTGCTTTTCTTCTGCACGAAATGTGGATGCAAACACACACACACACAAAAGAAAAAGGGTTTCCACTCAACCAGGTGAGTGCCGATGGCGTCGTTGTTGTTGTGCACAGACAGTGGTCATGTCATGATATTCTATGTCTCCTGGTGGACCCTGAAGCTTTGATATGTGGGGGCTTTGCTGTGAATTAAAAGCATCTTAAAGATCGAGTAGCCCCAGGAGAGAGACATTTCGGCAGAGAGGTTACTTCATTAGATTTGTGGTAAATAGCAACATATATATATGAATATATGATATAGTATGTGTGAAGGAATGTCACAAGCCATGTGTGGGGGTCCATTAACCCTGCTGCGTGGCTCCACTTTATTCGTTCCCCGCTCATTGGTAAGCATTCCACTATTAAAAATGAAAAGTTTTGATCTTCGCAAAAGTTGTCGTAATAAGATCATGTTAACTTATAAGCCATGGCACACCCATAGTGGTGGGAGATTTTGCGTCGCGCTTTCTACAACGGGATACGATTCACAAAGCACCATGCTGAAATGGAACCGTTGTTTTTAAACTGGACGATTTGCAACACGAAAATCTCGTCTCTTTTCTTGTTTGGAAGGTGAAATAAACGACCTTTCTTTACCACTTTGTTGCTGGCGTGGATATCGACCTTGTTTAGGAGAAAGGGGCTAAAGTTTAGCCCTAGGCTAAAGTTTAGCTCACTCAAATGGAGTGCTAAACTTTAGTCCTTTGGGGTGTTTGGGTGGAGGACTAAACTTTAGCACCTGTGTTGACAAAAGACTTATTTACCCCTACTTTCTCTCCTATCCTTTACCCCTTCTCCCCTCTTTCCTTTGACTCAGTGCAAACTCTCCATCCGCAAGGGCCCCTCATCATCTTCGATCGAGTCCAATACGCGCATGCGTCGTCGCCGTCGTGCTCCTCCGCTTCATCCTCCCGGTCATCGTGCTCCTCCGCTTCATCCTCCCGCTCCTTGGGCGACGACGCACTTAGGGCGGCTCCGATGCGCAGGACGGCACAGTCGGTGCCTCATCCGTGGGGGCCGGATCTAGCTCTAGAGGCTTCGTGGTGGCGGTGGCGACAGCTGTGGGCGCCAGAGCCCCGCAGCCGCGGCAGCAGCGAGGACCGCAGTGAGGCAGATCCACGCGGCGGCGGCGGTGGCAGCGAAGTGCCGAGTGGAGGTGGCGGGGCCCGGCGGAGGCCGTAGGGTCGGGCAGATGCGGCAGTGCCGGCAGAGGCCGCGGTGGCGGCATGGGCGGCGGGGTCGGGCTGATGCGGCGGTGCTGCCGGAGGCCGCAGGACTAGCCGGAGGCGGCAGTGCCGGGCGGATGCGGTGGGGTCGGGCGAAGGCCGCGGAGCCGGCTGGAGGCGGTGGGGCCGGGCAGAGGGTCGCGGGGGTGTCACGAGGGAGGAAAGAGAGGAGTGCGGGGAGGGGGGCAAGGGGAAATAATGGTATCTTGGACCACTTTTAGCTCTTTTAGTCCATTTTAGCACCCCTTAGAGGGGCTAAAAGATTTGGGAGGGCTAAAGTTTAGCACCCCTCTTTTAGCCCTCCTGGGAGCCAGAGGTTAAAATTTGGTTAAAACGGGACCCCCTCCAAACACCCCATATAGTACTAATGAATGAAAGTTCTGGGTACCAAGTTCCTTTTCCAATTAATCTCCAACAGCTAGGGCTTCTCCTATCCCTCTCTTTTTTCCCCTTATTAAGAGAGAGAGGTTACCAACTGCAACCACTAGCTACTTTGCTGTACCCATCCACAGGATTATGAAGTAGCTAGTCACGACCAACTTTATTTTCTAACCTTTGGGAAAGCTCTTGCCGGCCGCCACTTGCTAATTAAACAAAAACAGTGGGAAAGAGAAACCTATTCTAAAAAAGACATGCAAAAACAACTCGTGTTTTGGTCAGACGGCGTGTATACGTAGTAGTAGGCCCAGACGGCGCATATATAGTAGCTTGTGAACCTTCCACGCGATTGTACATTTTGAGCAATATAGATCCGTGATTAACAGGTCATGGATGAGTTCATAAAAATGATTTTGTGTTGAAAATGAGATAGTGTTCTATAATGTAGAGTTCGTATGGGCACGCTAGCGGTGAGGTCACACTGCACACGGTTGTGGTAGAAAAAAGATTTGAAAATTCAATCAAATACATTAGTCAAAAGGGGAGGACTCCACGTCCATTTTTCTTTTTTCATAATTTGTGAACAGAAAAAATGTCCTTATGATGATTGTGTGATTTTTAAAACTTTTGTGCATCTTTGCACTTCTTCATAACACATATATGCGGAAAGCATTCTAAAAAAAAAACAAGGAGGGTGGATGGTTCACTTCCACAACTTAATTTCGAGCTAATATTATTTCTTAGCACGTGAAATACTTCTAAATTTGAAACCGCTCACCTTGCTCCTTCGAGACGAATCATTCAACTAACCGGGGCATCCAACAATATAAAATGACATCACAACCAAAAACCAACCAAAGAAAAGAAAATCATCGACAATAACGACACGAATCATTGAGGAAACGGTCGAGGCCAGGTCTTGCAAGTACGCACACACAGGCAGATACGACAGGCTGGTCGTGTTGGGAGTTGGAACGCAACTCCAAGATCGCCCAGCACGTACGATCCCATCATCACCCAACTATATAAAAAACCTCTTACCAAAAAACCATATAAAAATCGAGAGAAAAACATCACATAACAGATAACACCCTAGCTAACTGCCCTACCACTCCCTGCCGATAAGAACGAGCCACATTTTTCGTCCGGCCAGACCCCAGTGGTTGGCGTGTCACCATCTCCGCTCCCGCGAGGCTGCGTCGAGCCGTCCGATCGCCGCCGCGCACATCAGCGACCACCACCACGCTTCACCGAGCTTTCGCCCGGCACTAACTAACGAACGAACCCCCGGGCCCGGCAGCATCACCAATGATCCAAAGCACTCGCTAGCTCCTAATTCGATCACCTGCCGAATTAGCTAGGGATTAAACCTAGCCCAGGTCAAAAAGGCGACGCTTCTCCAACCTCACCCACCTCGAAGCCACCCGGCCGCACCCACAAGGCCGCAAAGCTGCTGCCTTTATATACCCGCGCGCCGTCCCCCCGTGTCCTCCAACTCGCCATTCCGGCATTCCGCTACCCACCAGCGACACCCGGTTCTTGAACACCACCACTAGCCAGTCCCCAGAGCCGCGAGCGCCAGCGGTGAGGGTGCAGAGCAGCGACGACGTGAATTGATTGATCATGGGGCTGAGGAAGCGCCTGCTGCGGTGCTTCGGGTACGGCGGCGAGGAGGGGGCGGATCAGGAGCAGAAGGAGGAGGCGGCGGCCCGGCCGGCGGGCGGGAGGCGGGCGGGGACGAAGCCGACGCTGCGGCGGCTGAGCACGGCGAACCTGCGGTCGCTGTCGCTGCAGGACCTGTCGCGGAAGCTGGAGACCACCAAGCTGCACGCCTTCACGCTGGACGAGCTCAAGGCGGCCACCAAGAACTTCTCCACCGCCAACTTCCTCGGCGAGGGCGGCTTCGGCCCCGTCTACAAGGGATTCGTCGACGCCCGCCTCCGCCCGGGCCTCGACCCGCAGCACGTCGCCGTCAAGTACCTCGACCTCGAGAGCGGCGGCGTCCAGGGACACCGCGAGTGGCTGGTACGACGTCGCTACCATCCAAACACTACCAGCCTCTCGTCGTCCTTTCAATCACGTTAATTAATTGCGTGCTGATGAATCTTGTCTCTCTGGATCTAATCCGATCTGAGCAGGCGGAGGTGGTGTACCTCGGGATGCTGAGCCATCCGCATCTGGTCAAGCTGGTGGGATTCTGCAACGAGGACGATCAGAGGATGCTGGTCTACGAGTACATGCCCAGGGGCAGCCTCGAGAACCACCTCTTCAAGAGTAAGTGCTTCATCAATCATCAAAAAATTTGTGGGATTCTCTGATCTGATCGATTGGCCGACACTAACATCTTGCGTTCATGCATGTGATTGCAGATCTCCTCGCATCGCTGCCATGGTCGACGCGGCTCAAGATCGCTGTCGGCGCGGCCAAGGGGCTGGCGTTCCTGCACGAGGCGGAGACGCCGGTGATCTACCGCGACTTCAAGGCATCGAATATTCTCCTCGACTCGGTAAGTTTCTCTTTCTTCTTAGCATCAACAGCTAGCGCACAGCACATTCGCCGCAAAAATCAACGAGCTGACCTCTTTAGTTTTTTACTGACGAGCCATTTAGGACGATAAAGAACTGCATGATTAGGTGCCTGTGCCTAGTCGCTGTCAAGTTGCAGATTGTTTATTACCGTTGGAACCGGATCCCTTTTGTTAATGTTTCTTACCTACACGCCAACCATGCTAATTGCTCGCGCACGTTGTCAACGATCCGTGTCGAAGCTTCGCTTCGTTAAGAATTTGTGACACTCGTGCTCAAATCTGATTTGTTCTGCAACTACCGACAAATTCGCAGCAAAACGCCTCGGCTTTTTATTCTAGGTGCCGGCTGTTAGGGATAATCTAATTTGAGTACAATAATTTGGTTAGTTTGGAAACCTAATGCTCTGTAGTCTGTAGCAGTTGCAAAGTGTAACCATCCTTGACGTGTGCATCCCCAACCACTGTTGCGTTGCACATCATTGACGGAGTCAAGTGTACAAAAGCACAGTAGTTCTCCTTATAAAACTGTTGCTGATCTTGACATTATAGATGAGATGAACGCAGATGTTGCTGAATTCTGACAGCAAGTTTTTGTCATGATGACCTTCACTCTTCAGGACTACACCGCGAAGCTGTCCGATTTCGGGCTGGCGAAGGAGGGCCCGCAGGGGGACGCGACACACGTGACGACGCGCGTGATGGGCACCCACGGGTACGCGGCGCCGGAGTACATCCTGACGGGCCACCTCACGGCGAAGAGCGACGTGTACAGCTTCGGCGTCGTGCTCCTGGAGCTCCTCACGGGCCGCCGCTCCGTCGACAAGCGCCGCCGCGGGCGCGAGCAGAACCTCGTCGACTGGGCCCGGCCCTACCTCCGCCGCGCCGACCGGCTGCACCGGGTCATGGACCCGAGCCTGGAGATGCAGTACTCGGCGCGCGCGGCCGAGAAGGCGGCCAAGGTGGCGCACCAGTGCCTGCAGAGCGTGCCCAAGGCGCGGCCCTCCATGCGCGACGTCGTGGGCGCGCTGGAGCCGCTGCTCGCGCTCGACGACGACGTGCCTATGGGGCCCTTCGTGTACACGGTCGGCGGCGGCGGGGCCGAAGCGGCGGAGGCCGCGCCGGCGCCGGCGCGGGCCGATGACGAGGCCGCCGCGAACGACGAGGAGGCGGAGGCCGGCAGCCGGCAGGGCAAGAGGCACGTCATGTCGGCCGTGCACGCGGAGAGCCCGCTGCGGTACGCCAGCGCGGTGAAGAGGCCGGAGAGCCCGCCGACGCTGAGCAGAGCATGAGTAAAACGGAGCAAAGCGGCGAAGGGATCACAAGATTCACAAGTGTACATAGCTGACAATGTGTCCATGAATTCTTTTGTTTTTGGGTTTCTTGGTGATGTTATTCTTCCTCCCAAGAATTTGAAGGGGAGAGATTTTGTTTCCTTTTTTCATTGTATTGTTAGTATACTGCCGAGAATACCTCAAATTGGTGTATTTGTATACTGGAAGTTTGAGGCAACACGTATTGCAAAAGCTGTTCAATTTGAACATATAGTCTCCTCTGAATTTTCCGTCTACGAATGCGTTGAGCTAATGATTGGAGGAAGAAGGTAGGTAAGGAAACAACAAAGACTTCCCCTTTGACCTAGAAATGCAGTGGTACAAGAAAACATGTGAAAGAGCACGGGAGCACTGAGAGCGAAAAGTTTGAACACCATTTCAAATTTTCAACGACGTAACAGAGCAAGCGAACTACCACCACCAGAGACATGCAACAAAGATTGATTCCGTCTACACCCAGACGAAACTTCTAAGACTGAAACACCATGGTTCCTCCTCCTTGTTGCCTCCTAGGGCACTTGGTTGCAATTCGTAGCCTATTTTATGATGTTCTACTAGTGAAAACTCATTGTCCCACAGTATATATTGTTTGTTGATAAAGTTTTATTATCATATTATTTTGTATTTGGTTGCTCCAGTTGTGAAAAATTATTATTATGTTGTATACTTTGGTTCCAGCAATGAATTTTTCCCTCGATATTACATTGCGGATAAAACTTTCAGTAAAGTGGACTGAAATTCCCTATCTACCAGGAAAACACACTAGCAAAATACAACAGTCGAACTGTGGGCTGGAACACATCATGAATGGCAGTGCACTCTTTTGGGGGGGGGGGGGGGGGGGTGAAGCACGGCTACTCAGTCGGGCTCACCGCTCGCAACTGATCGTTGCTATTACCGATCAAAAGTCAAAGCAGGACCCAGATCAAATTACCGGTGAAATCTGTGAACACGCCGACGTGGTCACTCGAAGAAAAGGTCCGTTTTAAACGTGCTTCGGCCGACGTCCGCGTTTCTCTCCTCCTCTCCGCGGTCGGCGCGCGAGAACCCCCGGGAAACGTCACATCAACGGCCAGTCGGCCACCGCCGGCCAACCTACTCGCTCGATCGATCCCTGGTGGCCGTCCGATCATCCCGCGGAATATCCCCGTGGTTCCCCGACCAGGACCCGCACCTTTCCCGGAACCATCGGGAGTTCTCACCGTAGACCCCCTATACTTTTACCTTTTCCGATCTAGATCTGGACTTGAACGGAAAGGAGGACTTGGATAGAAAGCGACGAACTTTATGTGACCACAGTGTGAAAAAAATAGAGGAGGGAAGCTAGCGAGCCCTATTCCACTTCCACCTTCAATTAGGCAAGGGGAAGAGGGGAGGAGGAGGAAAGGCAAACGTCGGAGCACGAGCACGCGTTCTTCGCCTCTCACCCTGCGGGAGGCGAGGGCGCGGCGAGCCGGCGAGAGCAAATCGGATTTGGGGAGGCAAAGGAAAATCCCCGGAGCAATTCCTTTTCGCCTCCCCATTTCCTCCCGATTCGGATTTTGGGCCGTATTGGTTAATCCCGCGCCCGAATCCGCGACAATCCATCCGCCGGGGGATCGCGCAAGGGAAGCGCGGATCGTAGGCGGTCTTCCCTGCACCCTCTCGCCCTTCGCCTGCTTTTGCCGCGGTCTCCTCTCCGGGCGATTTGGAGCCCACAGGTTCGGTAATTGTTCGAGCTTTCTTTCGTGTTCTTGGATTTGTGATGGGGGAGATGTGAATGCGGGTTTGTCTTCGTAGCGGCTTGTTGATCCGCCTCGAGAAAATAGCCTATTTTTAGACCCGATTGATGGTCGTCGGAGTTGTTTGTCGGTCGTTGGAATCGTGAGGTGGCAGGGTGGTTGGTGTTAGCTTAGACGGATTTTGGTCGTAGAGAAAAAAATTGCTTGGCTGGCATAATGGTCGGGTCCAAGTAGAATTTTGATTTAGTTTTGATTCTTGGAGGCATTGTGTTCAGGTGATGGTTTTGTGTGATTAGTTTGGTCAACAAAAGGACTTTTTTAAAAAAAAAAGAAGTTCTAGTTTTACTGAAATATTTGTTGTTAAAATTTGTTTAGCTAGCGAGATTATGTTCCCGGTCACCTATGCAGAGTTAAAGTTGGAGTCCTTCAACTTTTTTTTTTATCATATTAGCATATTAAACGTTGACTGGTCTTGAAAGTTGCAAGAGCAAGGTCAAGATTGAATAGTAATTGTCTTTCTGGGTTTATTTCCAGCAAATTATGTGGAATATTTTATTTGACATCAATGCATATCCTTGCTAGATGCCTATGCTTTCTTACTGTAAAAGACCTTTTTATCTGATTCATCTTTTACTTTATTCCAGTTGACAGATTACTAAATTTTCCTCGTCACATATTCCCAACCTTCGACTTCCTACATTCAGAAGCCCGTGTTTTGGAAGGACATTTCACAATGAAGCCCAATCAGTTAATTCTATCCAACCTTGATATTGACAGGGGATACGTATACAAGTTCCCATCAGAGCTTCCAATGTCTCATGATCTTGGTTTGAGTTTGTTTTCGCATGCTGGTACTGTGATGGGGACTTCTTTAAGACATCATCGGAAGATTTGTTCTTCTGGAAATGTAATGGTCCATGGAGCTTTCAATCGCCTCAACAAGCTTTCCAGAGCTATCTTTTGCTGGCTTTCCAGACCATCTGATCCTAAGGTTTTCCACTGGCTGTCAGCTATAGCAGCGTCTGGTTCTAGATCCTGTCAGTTGCGTATGAAGCAAGTGAGCTCGCACATGCAAAATTTGACTAGATTGCAGTTCGGCTTTCTAGTAAGAGAAGAGCAAGCAATGCAGCTACTTTTAGCTAGGCTTGCAAATGCAACAATTGTGCGACTGTGCAATGATTTTGAGAAGCAAGGCGCCTGCAATCTGCTCACCCTAGCTGGCGCTGCTGCTATTGTACCACCACTCGAAACTATGTAAGGCTAATGCTCCCATACATTTTGTTTGTACTTGTGATGCACTTTCTTTTCTGTTTTGTTCTTTTTTCTTAGCTTCATCATTTGTTCTTGTTTCTTCTGTATATCCATCTCTAGTTGACTGATCATTTCCTTGTTTGAATGGACAAGATCACCAATAATGCTTGCAGAGGCAATCGCATTAAGAAATACTGATGGTTATATCAGCAGACCGGTGGGTCAGCCTTATGTAGAAGGAAAGTGCGTAAGTTGTGCCTCTCCTCCTGTGCCAAGTACTATCTTTAAAGAAGATGCAATTGAACCAAAAACTGGAATCAAGTTCCCACCATTTCTGGAAGATGACTCCAGTTCATCAGCAACGGTATTTTCCTTTTTCTTAGAATCCTAGATTCCCTTGTTTCATAGAAATTGATTCCGTTTCTCATTTTTAGAAATTATTGTAATAACTCCCTACAATGGATGTACCACTCCTATAGTTAGACAAGCTAGTGGTGTAATAACCAATATATCAATATTACCAGTTGGATATGTCAGACTTGTGTGCTTGGTGTTATCGTGATTTTTCTTTGACGAATGACGATGTCGAATTAGAAGTTTACATGACTGTACATTGCGTACATTGATCAATTACTCATACTGTATCTGCATACTCCTTTTGTTGATTGTGAACGACTTGCAGTATTCAGTTTTGATATATCACTTTCCAGTTTTTATACCATTCTGTCAAAATTCTTGGTTTTGATGCCTCGTTGTGACAGTTTCCGTTGATGATTAAATTTGCAGGTCCTTGTTGGGGTAGGTTTGAAAGGCATGAGAGTAATGAGGGTCAAAAATCTGAACCTGTACGCTTTTGGTTTATGTGAGTTACAGAATTTTTAAATTGTTTCTGTTGTTTGTATCAGTTTGCCAGTGAATACTGTTTATTTGAGAAGCGTCTTCTTGTTCCTGATGAAATTTTCTCATAGATGTGCAACCCAATTCTATTCATGAGAAGCTGGGTCCTAAGTATGCATCTGTTCCAACTGACAAACTGATGGAGAACCCTGATTTCTATAGAGATCTTCTCAGGTATATTGATATATCATTATATCACCATTTCTATATTGTTTTCAGATTTTGTTTTGTGATTATTCCCAAAGTTTGTTACTTACCCTAAGGGCCTGTTTGGAAAGGAGGTTTTGGAATCCGATTTCTTAGGTTCTTGGTACAACTTTTACACTAAATCCTAAAATTTCATAGAGCAATCCTCTTATTGTAAACAGGCCCTAGATGAGTTTGCATTCATGTATTTTTAGGAAGTGCATAGGCCTCTCACCTCCTAATGTGACTGCAAAAAAACCCCCTACATTGTAAGTAATGTAGGAGTTTTGGAGTATCAGTTGAGCTGGATATGTTATTGAGCTATGTGGTTTCTGGGAGCACTGCATACTCCCTAATTCCTATCAGTTGATATCTTATCATCAGGTTCCTGCTTGTATCTGCATGTGTATATTTGTGTCATTCATGTCAGCATGTTCGTGACACTTACACATAACAGATAGGTGCTAATGCAAAGCTCACAGCCTCACTTGATCACTTAATCCTCAGAGTAGGCATATATTCAGGGGGCAAGTAGACCCTAGGCTTCTGAAAGCTGACACTGAATTTGTATGGTACAAAACTCAGCAGCTCGGCTTATGCATTCTATTATCCTCTAATTGAACTCATATATACTATTATTGTCCAGGGAAAACCTTCATATGAGGGTTAGGTTGGTAGTTAACTACAATGGCCTTAGCGTTGGTGCAGTGCGCGAGTAAGCGATAAGAAAACTTTCGTGTTCCTTTTCTAACACAAAAAATAGTCTTTCTGTTACGAGGCTCATAATTATTTCATCCTTTTGCAGTGTGTTTGAGAAGTCCCTTGGTCTGCGTCTTCAGAAGGTACTTTGTAGCTCAGTTGCTACAGCACTTCTTTACTAGTTTGTAGAGTGTAGAACATTATACTAACAGGCCTTTTACTTTTTCATTCCACCAGATGAATCCTAACACAGACTATCACTGCTTGAAGACCTTTGGTTCACACTTCACGGAAGATATCCCCATACCCGCGGTAAGGTCCAATCCGTCAGTGCTCTGTAACTATGGTCACTTGACTATTTTGCTACACCCTCTGTTCCTTGTGGTAGCGGTGACGGTGAACATGAACTTACACCAAGATTTTGTTCAGTTCTTACAGTTTAGTATGATTTTTTCTGTATGAATAATATTGTAGCCAACTAGCTATAGCTAAATAATATTAGCATTCATGACTATAACTGCAGTCGTTTTGTTTTAGTATGCCTTTGAAATGTATAGTAGATTTATGATCCAGGAAAATTTCCCTTGATGCATTTTATAAATTGATTTTTAGATCTGAATATAGTGACTCTGCATCCGTCCTTTGTGCTCCACATTATTACATTGATTATTGATAATATATCTGTCAAATAACTGCAGGGTACAAAGATCGACTTCTGTCAAACATCAGATGGGAAGCTAATAACAGAAAGTAAGGCCAGCTAACATGTTTTGAGCTGTTCTTCACTGTATTATTGGATCGATCTTGATAAGAACATTTCTAATTTTCTGTGCAGTTGATGGGAGACAAATTGGTGCTGTTCAGAGCAAAGATCTTTGCAGTAAGTAAAATCTTGCTAAGTAAATATTTACATAAGATGCTATACTTCGTGCACTTTGCTTTCCTTGTACTCTTGAGTCCCTGAACGGGAGTGCTGAAAGAAACAGTCTACAGATAAGCTTATATAGAGGAAGTAACCTGTGCTTCTATCACATTTGACTAAATAATGAGTACTTCCTCAATTGGCCTAGAGCAGCTTTACGTTACAGTATAGTTCCTTAGTCTATAAGGTAGTGATTGGTTCCCTGCACAGACCCCTGGACAGGCTTCGGTAATGCAGCATGCACGTGATTGGATGCCTGCACAGCTCCTAAGCCTGGCTCGGGTAGTGCAAAAGAGGGGGCGTTGCGTGGCTTTCTGGGAACGCAGCGAGCATGCGTTTCCACTAATGCAGGCTCGCACAAGCCCCGGTGGTCCAAGTTGACAGAGTCGCCTCACCCTCCCGTCTCCCTTGCTGGAATACACCGCGTACCTCGCCTACCCAGCGGACCCGAGCGAGCACCTGTGCCCCGCCATCGGCCGCGACGGCGGTGGCCCCCGGAGCTCCTCGGTGCATCAAAGCTTCTGCACGTGTCGCAGGGTGGTGCCGCTGGCCAGGAGGGAGGTACCGTGGGCGGAGCGGGTGGGGCATGTGCTGCTCGGTTGGCTCGCGGCGGTGGTGGAGGCCACTGACTTTGGGTTCGGTAGGATGATGCTGGCAGGGGCGCGACGACGAGGCGCGGCTCGCGGCGGAGGGCGCGTAGCCGGCGGCCTGGCGGGCTGATAGCCTCAACCGGAGGGAGCAGGCGAGCGGCGATGTGGGCCTGCGGGCGGCGCTAGAGCTCGATTCGACCGCTTGAGGTTGATTCAACTGTGGCGAAGCTCAATGCGGACATGAATCGGTCCATCACCCAACTTTAGGATGCTTGATAGCTACTCCGCCGGGAGCAGGCCCCGAGGGAAGCCCCGAGGTGGAACTCGTCATACGCGGTGGTGGTGGTGGTGGTGGCGGTGGAAGGGAGGAGTCCAGGTGGGCGAGTGGCAGTAGGAGCGACACCGCGAGGACGGCGGTGATGCGGCAGCGCACCATCGGGGTTGGGGATTGGGAGGAGTAGTAGATGCAGGGGAGGGAGGAGAGGACCGGAGAGGACGGGACGCTTCACCTCTAGCAAATACAGAGTCATCTTATCACCTTGTGCAGACAACCAAACATGAGTATAGCAAACCAGGATATCTTTAGCCACCTAACCAAACACGAGCACTTTGCATTGGTTTAGCCTGGTCAAAATTGGTCCGGGAGGAACTAGTGCAGCCTACCAATCACTACCTAACTGATTATTGTTTGATGAGCAGAGGCTTTCTTCGACATGTATATCGGTGATTCACCGATTTCACTGGAGGCCAAAAGAAACATTGCCCAGAACGTGGCTGGACTCATTGCAAGACGCTGACGAAAGCACAAATTAAGAGGGCAGCAAGTAGGATGATTATTTCATTCTTCTGTACAGTTAGAAAGGACACTTATGAACGGGAAAATAGGCGAGAATCATTGTAAGTATATAGAGTGATCTGCGCCTTTTCAAGGAAGCAGGCAAAAGTTCCAATGTACATGTGGAAGGTGCAGCATCTTCAGTTGTTCAAGGGCCCCCATTCTTTTTATTTTTTCTGTTTGGATGGGCCTTTTGTCTCTCGTAGCTGCTGTATCATGTATGCTCCCATTGAGCCAGGAGTTGTAAAACATGAAGAATTGAAGATGCTTCTTCCATAAAATGAAAATGCAAGCCTTCAAATCTTTGATTCATACTGGGTTGTGCGAGGTTTTGGCGTCTCGATGCCTGGTACTCTGGCTGCTCGGCTCGAGCCGTTTTTATTCAGAACTGCTCGGCAATTACTTGAACTCGATACAGAGAGACAAAAGAAATTACAATATTGTACCATGTCATTGGCACTTTGGCAGGTACGTAAGATTTTAGGGTTAGTGCGAGAAAAAGTTCGTTCTCTGTGAACGATTCCTCCCTAAATAAAAACCATGGTCACGATACGGTGCACAGTTCTTTTTCAGTATGGCCTTTTTCTAGGTATATGGCTCGTAAAACTTTTGTACACATTCTTGTTGTATCCTCCATTCTTACCTGTTATTATATAAATGATGTTTAGGATAAGCTAATTAATTAGCTTGTCCGAAATATTATTCATTAAGAATGGAGAAAGTATAATATAAAAAAATTAGTAGGGCCTTCCATGCTGGTTTATAAAAAAAATGATACAGTGCATAGATATTGTGTATTTTTAGGACAGATGTGGTTTCCTTCTCGGAGTTGGTGGAAGATCCAAAGAGTCAACACTCTAAACATTATAAAATATCTAAGTTGTCTATAAGATTATGTTAAAATTAATATATTGTGAGCGCCTTATGCCCTTATTCATTTAGGCCAAAATGGTTCTCTTATCTTCACAAAATACAGTTTGGTGCTTTTAACTTGCTTTGAAGTACCACGTAACGTTTAACAACCTATACCTCAGTAACCACTAAGAAGCTATTGACAGGCCACACTAAATAATATCATTTCTTGTTTAAATCCACCAGCTAAATTTTAGCTGCTATGGATCAAACAGGACCTAGCTAAAGTTTACCTGGCTAAAGATTCCTTTAGCTAGTTGAATCTAGCTAAACTCAGTTAAAATGGTAAAAGATAAGATTGCCCCTCCACGTTTGGGAGGGAGGGGTATGATAGATAAATATCTCTTCAACTACCATTTAGTTAGCGGATCCAAACACCCCTAGTTAAACACCCCTAGCTAAATTTTAGTTGGGTGGATCCATACACAACCCTTATCTTTTTTATCTTGTATCAACTCTTTCATAATTTTCATTTAGAAAAACATTATCTCATAACTTTGACCATGACTAGCTACAGGCATTTAATAGTTTTAGAGTAAAAGGTATCGGAGGTTCATGTCCATTAACTTTTAAGAGGGTGTCACTCAGATCCATGAATTTTGAAAGTGCATTTCTAGATCCACAAACTTTTTAAGTTGTGTCATCTAGGTTCATAGTCATCTACGTATGCACCTAGTGCTGATGTGGCATGCTTACTAGGCATGTCTTCCATCTTCCATCTCATTTTCCTCTCCTATTGCTCTTTGGCTGGGGCATAACATCGAGCAGGTCATGAGATGAGCCATTCACACGCTCTCCTTCCCGCCGGCTGTAGCATCTTCCCCCTCAGCTTTTTACCCTCCTGCCCGCTGCCAAGTACGCTGTTGTCCTCTGCTCCCTTCTCGTCATACAAACAATCCACAGCGACCTCTGTGCCATAGCAGCGGGTGGAGAGCCTCCGCCGGGATTCACACATTGGCGAGGTCGCGATGCGGTGGAAATCGGCAAAATCCATCACACATGACAAGGTAAACACGGCCGGGAAGCTACGCACGACAGTTGGGAAAAGAAAAGAGAAAAGCAAAAGGACCGAACCAATGGGCAATGGCCGTCTTGATTGCTTTCTTGTGGTATGAAATTTCTGTTTGCCGTTTGGGCTGCCTCGAATTGCAGCAATATCCATATATTGACATGTTGTGTTAGAATATTTGGGCTAGGCTCATTTATTTTATTTAATCTCAAGGCCCATGATTAATACCAGGTGGTTAATTCTAAATGGGTAGTTAATGAGTATCTTAACGAACTTAAATAGGTGGACTATCTGTGCACTAATTGAGAAGTTGAGGAAGAGAGAAAGGGTGCCGCGCGTGCTCGCCGTGCCAACACTTGCACGAGTAGGTAGGCGATCAAGTTTTTGAGGAGCGCATCTTCTGCGCGACTACTCGCCGCGAACGACTACATCCTACTACTTACTGCTTCAGGCACATTGTCTGATACTTCCAGTTCTGGGAACGGCGTACCCATTGCCTCTGGCAATGGTCCCGTCCCTAGGTACACACTGAACCTTCTCTGATTCTTCTTTTTTGTTCTGTTTATGTTCGAATGTGTTACAAACATAAACACTTGCACATGCTATGTGTCATTCACAATAATCATGATTTATTTAATTATATTCAGAATTAAAATATATCGTAAATTGCCTAAATTTCTAACAATCGAAAAACTTGATATTTGTGTTAGGCTTGTGGTCACTGGTTTTGCTGCTGCGCTTAAACCAAATGTTTTTTATGGTTCAAATTACAAATGGTGGCATGATAGAATGATCCTTTGGTTAACTGCTATGAACATTATTCATGTCGCAAAGGGGAAGCCAGAACAGTTTACTCCAGAGGAGGAGCAAGCTTTTTTGGCGGCCGATAACCTTTTCGAGGCACCGTGATAAGTGTTCTTGCGGAAAATCTAGTGGATGTTTATCTCACGTTGCCGTCTGCAAAGGAATTGTGGGATGCACTTGAGACAAAGTTTGGGGTTTCTAACGCTGGGAGTGAGCGGTATATCATGGAACAGTTCTATGACTTCAGGATGGTTGATGACCGTTCTGTAGTGGAACAGGCCCATGAGATTCAGGCACTGGCAAAAGAACTCAAACATTTCCCGTGTGTATTGCCTGACAAGTTTAAGGTAGGGGGCATTATTGCTAAACTGCCACCTTCTTGGAGAGACTTTGCCACTTCTCTGAAACATAAGAGACAACAGTTCAGCGTTGCTGATCTTATTGGATCTTTGGATATTGAAGAGAAGGCGAGGGCGAAAGACACTCGCGGGAAAGGGGTTGTTGGATCTTCTAGTGCTAATCTGGTGCAGAAGAACAATCCCAATGGCTTCCACAGTAAGAAGAAGAAGAAGAACAAGTAAGATAACAATGCAAAGACTAAACAGACAACCACTTTTAAGAAGAAGAAGAACAAGGGTAATTGCTATGTTTGCGGTGAACCTGGTCATTTTGCTAGTGAGTGTGAGAAATGCAAGTGGAAAGGCAACAAAAAGTCAGCAAACATGGTTATTGGTGAAACTGCAGGAACATCGGGGTATGGTAATTCATTACCTACAGATCTTTCAGTTTGTCATTGACCGGAGTGGTGGATTGATACTGGGGCTAATATTCATGTGTGTGCTGACGTTTCCTTATTTTCATCTTATCAGGTCGGGGGGACTTGCTCCTTGTTGATGGGGAACAGATCACATGTGCGTGTTCTTGGTGTTGGTACGGTCGATCTGAAACTTACTTCGGGAAAGATCATGCGATTGAAGAACGTACAACATATCCCCACCATCAAGAAGAATCTTGTCAGCGGCTCTCTACTATGTAGAGATGGTTTCAAATAAGTTTTTGAATCTAATAAATGTGTGCTGTCTAAGTATGGAACATTTGTTGGTAAAGGTTATGAATGCAAGAGGCTTGTTCCGCTTATTTTTGTCAGATGAATATAATAGAGTTGTAAACAATATGGTTAATGTTGATGAGTCTAATGTTTGGCATTGATGACTCTATCATATTAATTTTGGTTGTGTGGCACGGCTAGCAAATTTGAATATAATTCCGAAATTCACCTTAGTCAAAGGTTCTAAGTGTTATGTATGTGTGGAATCAAAACAACCTCACAAGCCTCATAAGGCTGCAGAGGCGAGGGATTTGGCACCACTTGAACTAATTCATTCTGATTTATGTGAGATGAATGACGAGTTGACAAAAGGTGGTAAAAAGTATTTCATGACCTTAATAGATGATTCCACTAGATATTGCTATATTTATCTGTTGAAGTCAAAAGATGAAGCTTTACAATATTTTAAGATCTATAAAGCTGAAGTAGAAAACCAACTTGAAAGAAAAATCAAACGTGTAAGGTCAGATCGTGGTGGAGAATATTTTTCAATATGTTCACCTTGTTCTGCGAGGAACATGGCATAATTCATGAGAGGACGCCCCCCCTATTCACCTCAATCAAATGGGATTGCCGATAGAAAGAACCGCACTCTAACTAATTTGGTTAACGCCATGTTAGATATAGCGGGACTTTCCAAGGAATGGTGAAGAGAGGCTATATTAATAGCGTGTCATGTCCTGAATCGTGTTCCTATAAAGAATAAAGAGATCACTCCATTCGAGGAATGGGAAAAGAAAAGATTAAATCTTTCTTATTTGCATATCTAGGGGTGTTTGGCCAGAGTGAACTTGCCAATCACTAAGAAACGCAAGCTCGGACCTAAAACAGTTGATTGTGTATTTCTTGGTTATGCTATTCACAGTTGTTGGCGCTAGAAATCGGTCAACCGAATCCCCAGCGTCTGACACACGACCCGGGAGAATCTGCTTAACTCCTGTTCGGGTGATTGCCCTGGTGCGGTTCGCGCGGCGTGCCAGCCAATCTGACCTGTTGATTGGCAAGGAAGAATACGTGTCAGGTCCAGAAATCACGATCGGCTAAGTTTCCGATCTCGAGAGAGCTTATCAGCGAATCGGCCGATTTGCCGTAATAAAGAAATCGGCTATAAAGCAGCCGATCACTGTAGCCTTGTAGATAGAAAACTACTGGAGTAATCGACACAATGCTATGGTAACAACACTAGGAATAGATCTAATCGGCAATATGTAAAATAAGCAAATTTAATAGCAAAATGTAAAGAAAGCCGAAACCACCGATTCCTAGTTGGATAACTGGTGATAAAACTAGAAAGACAGGTAAAACCTATGATTCTAGTAACTATTGATAACTAGTGAATAAATCTAAACGAAACAACAGCGATGCGCCCGAAGTTAAAGCTTAGAATCTACTCGGTAAACGGAACTTACAAGATCGGCCGGAGATCAAGTTGATGCAGCCCTGCCAACCCGTACGAACTCGTGAAGAAAAGAAAGTATTTGGCGAAGTCGCCTGCTCGAAAGTAAGTACGAGGAAAAAGTAGTTGGTTGTATTGATTTGTTGATGATTACAGATTTACAAAGGTAGCTATTTATAGCCCCGTACAGATGACTCCTTAACTGACTAGAATTCTATCCCTAATTCAAATAGAAAACGAATATTTACAAGCACGATTCGTGCTAGGTTGGTTATTATATGCTTCATGGGCTGATCTCCCCCTTATCCTTCTATTCTTTTCCAAGCCCATACCGGCCCAATTATCCCAACCTCCTAATCGGCCGATTCCTTATCGGCAAAAAGCAACCGATCGGGAACCCGGCGCGTTCGATCCGAACCCCAAGGGTTAAGCGAGGCAGAAGTCATCGGCCGATCTCGTACTGCAGCATTGGCCGATCTTGGACTGTGGCGCCAACCAACTGATCTCGAACTGTAGCACCATTCGGCCGATTCCCAACTGTACTTTTCCAATTTCCTCTCTTCTTGGCGCCGATTCTACTAGTGACGAAATCTGGCGTCAACACATGCCCCCCCAGTTTCGGAGTAAAACATAGTCTTTTACTTCCAAATTCTTTTCAACTTCTCCTCCGAAACAGCCGCAATGAAAATATCCTTCCGTTTCGCGGTCTTCCAGCTGATGATTGCAATCTTTTCGAAACGGGCGCCCACGACAACCACTACTCCCGAAAAACTCGAAACGCCGGCGCGGTAAAAATTCCATTTTTACCCCTCTTCAGGCACCCTTTAAATAGCGGTTCACGCCGCACTTCACCTTCAAGCTCACGTCTTTCTTCCTCAGCGCGCGCACCCTCTTCTTCCCTCAGCACTTTTCTCTTGTCGCCGAAGCTTCCCAGTGCCATCCTCCTGTTGCTTCTTCTCTTCCCCTCCAATGGCGACCCCTTCAGGCAGTTCTCCAGCGCGCGATGCTCCGGAAATGGCACCTCCGGCGGTAGTGGCGACAACAGTTGCTCCATCGTAAGAAGAAGGAGCTTCATCGGAGATCTCAATGGCGATCCCCATCGTGGCCTCATCTTCCGCGGCTGCACCGGCGGCCACGCCGACTACTAGGAACTTCTTCCCAGAGGTTATTACCGAATCCTCCCTCTATCGGCAATGCATTTACTTTTAGATCTGTTTCTTACTTTTGCACCCCCTCTTTCCTTTTTAGGCAATTAGACACCGCATCACCATCCATCTTACCGGAAATCCTAGCCTTATTTGTCTGGGACCCATGGGGAACCCAGATCCAATAGAGCTCATCAATCTAGAAACCCACAGAATCCACTTCAAACAATCCACCATGAACCTGGATCACTGGTTGGGCACCTTTAGGTCTTGGACGAATGAAACCCCAGGTTGGAGGGAGTGGTACCAACGGATTCCCGAGCCGAAGAGGGTCTCATGGGACGAGCTCAAAATCGGCCAGTGCATCAACCTGTCTTTGTCCCAGATGGAGCGAAACGAACCGTTGGTGATAGCGGCTTCTTACTTTTGGTCTGATGCCTTCAATGCTTTCTTATTTGGGCATGGACCTATGACTCCCACACTGGCCGATGTGGTTCTGTTGACCGGCCTTGACATTTCCTCCCCGGACACACCTTTCCGCCTCTTAGCCGCAACGTCACATCGGCTGGACACAAGAGGAATCGGCAGGTGGAAAGGATTCATCAGATGCAATAAAAGAGCCGGGTCTGTTGAGAATAGGGAGCACACGGCCTTTTTAATGATGTGGTTAGAAAAACATTTCTTTTGCGGAAGACCAGCCGACCCATCAACCAACACCCAGGCTTTAGCCGAAGCCCTATCGGCAGGAACCCCTGTTCCCCTTGGGAAACACTTGCTAGGGGCGGCGTACCACATGCTCCACCAAACCGGCATCAAATTATCCAAGGGGGAGCCGATTGGAAATCCAGGCGGACCCTGGTGGTTCATCAATTTATGGCTGAACCTTTATATGAGCAAGATCACTCAGCAGAGGGTGGACCATATGATGTTCCCCAACATTGAATCGGCAGAAGATCCTACCGCTCGTCGCCGATGCACCTCTTATGGCGAAGCGACATCGGCCTTTCCAGGTTTCACGTACTCTGCTACAAAAGTGGCCGAGTACTTCCGATGCTTTTACAATGGCTTTAATGAAGATGCAACCGTCTGGTTTCCTTATCAGCGGGATGACCCAATCTTTGAACTCCCAACCTGCTTCGACTCGAGCACTGGCTGATTCGACGAAGAACTCACCGATGAGTTAATCAAGCCAGGAATCCTGCCATCCAACTTCTTCTCGGGGAAGGATGCCCCCACGTACGAGTTCTACAATCCCTCCGTCGCAGCACGCCAACTCGGCATGGGTCAGCTGCCGATTCAAGTATATTTTGCCGGCCGAGTCAAGTTCAGAGATGGGCTTACAACAGGTCTGGATTACAGTCGGGTACGAGACTGGATCCCGGACTCCAACACTATTGATCTGAACAACTGGATAGTAGCCCCCTTCGCTGTCCAGCCATTCAAACTTTGGTGGGCCGAATGGAAACAATTCCTCTTCTGCAATTCGGCATCGGCATACTGCAACCTCCTAGATCCAGCCAATATCGACCCGAATGCCGAGGTATTTTCCTTAGCCGATTTTTATTCCTTTTTCAACGCGACTGAACACTAATGTTTTACTATTTCTTCAGGCTGAGAATCGTACTCCTCCAACACACAGACGGAGTGGACGGCTAATAGAGGGTCATCATCCATACACCTCCTACCCTCTCATCGGCTATGACGCTCCGTCCGTGGACGTGATT
This sequence comes from Setaria italica, assembly GCF_000263155.2. NCBI lineage: Eukaryota > Viridiplantae > Streptophyta > Magnoliopsida > Poales > Poaceae > Setaria > Setaria italica. The sequence goes on along the minus strand of NC_028453.1, from coordinate 7,181,137 downwards.
GCTGGCCGATCAAAACAAACTCAGAAGAGAGTCACCAAGAAGACCAGCCGCCGAGTCCGAGCCCGTATAGAATCGACGGATCCTCCCATGCTCGTATCGGCAGAGACTCCGGCCGCGCCACCCCCTCAGGCCACCAGAGACATTGACACTCAAGTCGTCGCACAAGCCGGGGCAGCCGTCGCGTCATTGTTGTTAGAGGCCGTTCAGGTAAACTTATGTTTTAATCCTCCCGATTGTCGTTTTGATATTAATCCTTCTTATCTTAGACTGCACAGAGTACTCCCATGGACACACAACAATCGGCAGCAACCCAATCGGCCATCGACGCGCCCCCGCTTCCATCCGTCGAGGTACAACACTATCTCACCGATTCCCCTAGTATTTGCATAATATACTTACTCAACCTTCTGACACAGGTCATCGGTACGCCAAGCGCTCCTCAACCACTGGTCTTCTCTCAGGGAGCTGGTCCAAGCACCGCGCCGATCATCGTGGAGTCTTCCTCTTCTGATGAACCTATGGTATAGGCCCCTGAGCAGGGCACGACGGCTTCCCAAATGCAACATGAAGAGATTCGCTTCAAAGTGGTAAGACATCTTCCAGCTTTATTTAGCCGATTTGCTACCACCGTCAGCCGATTTATTTTTTCTTCTTTATTATCTCCAGGAACAGGACACCCCTGACAACAGCCTCTTCTCTTTTGCGGTTGCCCTCTCTGACGATGAAGAAGTCGCCTCTCGTCAGATCGCCCTGAGCTCCATCCCTGACGACGTCCGAGCCAAGCTTACCAACATCCAATCCCTTCTTCAAGGAGATATCGGCCGATTGGTAGAAGATGCCTCGCCGATTCGTCAGTTGTTTGGCGACGTCAGCGGACGAGTGCCCGAAGAAGCAGAGGAAGCATTGGCACCGGCCGCTTTTATCGAGTCCATGAGGATCCCAGTCTTCCGAGCCCTTCGTGACATGGCCGATCGCGCCAAGCTGGCCAAGACTCGTGAAGAGGAGGACGCATTCAAACTTCAAGCTCAAGAGGTGCACCAGCGTATCCATTTTCTGGAGGACTCCCGCCCAGGGATCGTCGGTGAGATAGACCACCTCAAGCGCCGAAGGGCAGAGCTTGCCAAGGAAATGGAGCAGGTGATCAAGGCAATCAGCGCCGAAGAGAAAAGGCTCCAAGAACTCCCTTCTGTCATTGCCGATTTGAAACAGGAGAGGCAGCACTTGGCCCATGAAGCCCTGAAGCTCCACCGTAGTGCGTCAGAAGTCCCTAGATCGGCGGATGAAGACCAACGGGTCCTGGACTCTGCCGATCAGATCCGGCGTCGGGCGATTGCGGCTATCGATACCCTTCTGGGTAATCTGTAAAGCACTGACTATTTTGTACGAACATTTAATAACTGCTTTGACCGTCCTTCGTGACGCCCCTTTTATTTATTGCCCTTCTTACTTCCGATGGGACGCACCCTTAACAAATTTCCACGCCTCTTCCTCTTATAAATACCGGCCTAGACTTCCCCTTCCGAAAGCATTAGTTTGGCTTCGGTCTTATTTTCTCAACCTGTTCTTATCGTCGCGACCTTCTGTCATGTCTTCGTCGTCTTCCTCTTCCTCTGTTAACCAGGTGAAAACTTTATCCTTCTCCTCCGTTCAACTTTTCTAAAGGAGATCACTTTTTTACTCATTCTTTCTCCAGCCTCGACGCCTTAGCCCCGAACTTGAGCGCGCCATCGAGGTTATACACTCTGATGAACCCTTGTCATCGGAGGATAAGGATTTAATCAGGGCTCATCGTGATGAACTTCGAGAACACATCTCCGCCGACGCCCGTCGGGTCTTGGACTTTCTGGAGAGCAACGGCCGCCGGCGACCCCCAGCCGACAGAAGTCATCCGCTTCCTCCGCGAGTCGCCCTTGAAGACGCGGCGGCAGGAACGTCACGCTCGGCGATGGACCGGAGCCACCCTCTCCCCCGTCAAGTCGAAGCGTAGGCTTCAATGAAGGAAATAGAAGAAGAGTACATCCGTCTCATGATAGAGCTAGGTCGGACTGAGAGAGAGCGCAAGAAAAAGAATAATTAGTTATTGTATATTTTTGTTCTAAGGGCGACTTGTTCCTTGTCGGCCGTGTAATCCACCGTCCGTACCGAATGAATACATCGGCCGATTTGGATGATTACATGTTTTTTATAGATGAACCGTTTTGTATCGGCTGTGTGTGATTGTATTACGGTCAATCCTTCATGCTCCAACCCATATACTAGGGTAGTATCTTTTTAAGTATCTTCCGTTCAGAGCCCTAGTAAATTCTTCTCCCTCGATTGTTTCCAAAATATAAGCGTTTCCTGGAGCACATCTACCGATCTTATACGGCCCTTCCCATGTAGGAGACCATTTTTCGAATTTAGAATCTTTCGACCCAATCGGCAACACTAACTTCCAAACCAGGTCCCTAGGGGAAAATTGTTTAACTCTGACCTTCTTATCGTACCACCTGGCTACTTTCTTTTTGTTTTCCTCAATGCTTATCAAAGCTCTCAGCCGCTGGCCAGCCAAGTCATCAAGTTCCCTTTTCATGAGCGACGAGTAGTCGTCGGCCGTTAACTGGTCCTGGAGCGAAATGCGCCTCGATCCCGCCCTTGACTCCCACGGTAGTACTGCATCGTGACCGTACACCAACTGATAAGGGGATAACTTGGTGGCCCCATGACAAGCCATCCTGTACACCCATAAGGCCTCAGTCAAACATAGATGCCATTTCTTTGGCTGCTCTTCAATTTTTCTTTTGATTAACTTAATTATCCCTTTGTTGGAGGATTCGGCCTGACCATTGGCTTGGGCGTAATACGGAGAAGAATTCAACAATTTGATCCCCATGTCGGTTGTAAATTCTTCAAATTCCCCCGACGTGAACATTGTTCCCTGATCGGTTGTAATAGTCTGGGGAATGCCGAATCGGTAGACGATATGATCTCTTACGAAGTCGGCCATGATAGCCGATGTTACGGCTCTTAATGGAATTGCTTCCACCCATTTGGTAAAGTAGTCGGTAGCCACCAGAATAAATTTGTGTCCCTTGCTTGACGGTGGATAAATTTGGCCGATAAGGTCTATTCCCCATCCTCTGAACGGCCATGGTTTGATAATGGGATTCATGGCCGATGCGGGTGCACGTTGGACATTTCCAAATTTCTGACAATCTTGGCATCCCTTATAATATTTGAAACAATCTTCTAGGATCGTTGGCCAGTAATACCCATTATTCCTGATCATCCATTTCATCTTATGGGCCGATTGGTGTGCTCCACATACCCCTTCATGGATTTCTCCCATCAGAGTCTTGGCTTCTTTTGCTCCCAGGCATTTGAGTAGGACGCCGTCAATCGTTTGGTAGAACAGGTCATCTTCGAGCAGCACATACTTAGTAGCATGAAAACGTACTCGTCGTTCCACCTTCTTAGACGGATCTTCCAAATAGTCGGCAATTTCTTTCCGCCAGTCATCGGCCGCGAGCTCCAAAGCCATAGCGCCTAGAATTGGCCGATATCTAGATGCGTGCTGGGTGAGCTTGTTGGCATCCTCGTTGTGGTCCCTTGGGATGTGCTCGATTACTGCCGATTTAAATTCTTTTAAGAGTTGTAGGCAATATTCATAATAAAGTCTTAATACATCGTCCTTGCATTCGGACCTTCCAGTTAATTGATCCACAATAAGCATGGAATCCCCGAAGACTTCGACGGAATCGGCCTTGACTTCTCTTAGTAGTTGTAAGCCCTTCAATACAGCTCGGTACTCCGCTTGATTGTTAGTGGCGGTAGCTTCTATCGGCAGAGAAAAATCATAGCTTGCCCCCCGAGGCGATATGAGAACGATGCGATTCCTGACCCGACCCCACATGACGACCCATCAAAGTATAAAGTCCAAGGCGCCGGCTCTACGAGGGTAACCTCTGGTCTGCAGTGTTGGGCGACGAAATCGGCCATGACCTGACCCTTGACGGCTTTTGCCGATTCATACTGCAGGTCAAACTCTGACAAAGCTAAGATCCATTTGCCAATTCGACCTTTCAAGATCGGCAGTGATAGCATGTATTTTACTACGTCGTCTTTGCACACGACCACGCATTCTGCCGACAGTAAATAGTGTCTTAGTTTGGTGCATGAGAAGTAAAGACATAGGCACAATCGCTCCACCGGAGGATATCTTGTTTCAGCGTCCAGAAGTCTTCTACTGACATAATAAATCACTCGTTCCTTTCCTTCGAATTCCTGGACTAGAGCCGACCCAATAGCTTTTTCATCGGCTGATAAGTATAATTTAAACGGCTTACCAGTTTGAGGAGGAACCAATACCGGTGGTGAGACCAAGTATTGCTTGATATCTTCCAATGCTTTGCGTTGCTCCTCCCCCCATAGGAACTCCTGGTCAGGCTTCAACTTCAACAGTGGTGTGAACGCCTGAATCCGCCCAGATAGATTAGATATGAATCTTCTGATGAAATTCACCTTGCCGATTAAAGACTGCAATTCAGTTTTATTCTGCGGGGCCACGACTTTGTTGATAGCCGCTATGGTCTTCCGATTGATTTCTATTCCCCGTTCGTGCACCATGAATCCTAAGAACTGTCCGGGGGACACGCCGAAGGCACATTTATTGGGGTTCATCTTCAGCCCATGTTTCTTGGTGCACTCTAGCACTCTTCGCAGATCGGCCAGATGCTCTTCGTGTCCTTTGGACTTGACTACGACATCGTCGATGTAGATCTCTACCAGAATGCCGATGAGTTTGTGAAATATGTAGTTCATGGCTCTCTGATACGTAGCGCCAGCATTCTTCAAGCCAAAAGTCATCACCACCCACTCGAATAAACCAAGGTGGCCTGGGCATCTGAAGGCCGTTTTGGGTATGTCCTCTTTGGCCATTAGTATTTGATTGTATCCAGCGTTTCTATCCATGAAGCTAATAATCTTGTGTCCCGCGGCAGCGTCGATCAGCACATCGGCCGTTGGCATGGGGTACCCATCCATCGGTGTGGCCTGATTAAGATTCCTGAAATCAACGCAAACGCGTAGCTTTCCATTCTTCTTGTACACTGGTACAATGTTGGAGATCCACTCGGCATAACGGCATTGCCGAATAAATTTTGCTTCGATTAGCCGAGTTATTTTGGCTTTTATGTCTGGTAGAATCTTAGGATTGCAGCGTCGTGCAGGCTGTTGGTACGGCCGATACCCTGATTTTATGGGTAGCCGATGTTCAACAATAGATCGATCTAAACCGGGCATCTCATGATACTCCCAAGCAAAACAATCCTTAAATTCTCTTAACAAATTTGTCAATTTACATTTGTATTCTGGGTCTAAATTTGCACTAATATAAGTCGGCCTGGGTTTGGTACCATCACCTAAATCTATCATCTCTAATGAATCGGCCGACGTGAACCCGTGCCCCAGCTTCCCATCTTCTCGGGCGAACTGATCCATTTATTCTGAGTCTTCGGAACCGACTGCTCGGATCGGCTGTAGGCCAAAATCGGTCACCTTCAGGAAATCAGTTTCCCATACTCTGCCGGATATGCACCTGACGGTTTCGCAGCTCCACTGTTGCGTGTCGGCTGCCGCGATGCTGTATGCGGAATCGGCGTTGACTACCTCGATGTTGTCGCCGACCCATTGTACAAGACATTGATGCATTGTTGACGGGATGCAGCAATTTGCGTGTATCCAGTCCCGGCCGAGTAGCATGTTGTAGGACCCCTTGCCGTTAATAATAAAGAAGGTGGTGGGAAGGGTCTTACTGCCGATGGTGAGGTCGACGCAGAGGGCGCCGCGAGCGGCAGACACGTTGCCTTCGAAGTCCTTGAGCATCATGTCTGTCTTGGTCAAGTTGTCATCGCTTTTTCCCAGCTTCCGAAGCACGGCGTATGGCATGATGTTGACTGCAGCTCCTCCGTCTACCATTAATCTAGTGAGGGGGCGGCCGTTGACATGCCCTTTGAGGAACAATGCTTTCAGGTGTTGTCGTTTGTCATCTTCGGGCTTCTCGAACGTGGCCATCATTGGCTCCAAAGCCAACTGTGCCATCTGTTCTTCTATCGCCGACATATCCTGTCGATCGGCAGGAGTCATGAATTCCATCGGCAATATGAAAAGCATGCCGATATCGGCTGCCGATCCATCACCCGCCAATTCGTCATCCCCTTTATCGTTTCTTTTGGGGCGCCATACCCGAGGCCTGCCTTCCTTCTTGTCTGTTGTGCTCTGTTGTTCCTCCTCCTGCTGTTCCCATTGGCGGAGACGTTGGATCCTTCGTTTTTGAGATTTGGTCAATCCATCGGGACACCACCTGGGGTTTATTGGTTTGCCCCCTGACTTGGCACGTTCCCACTCCGGTTCGCGCCCTAAAGGGTTCTCGTCTGTCACCCGAGCGTCGGCCATCTCTTCAAGCCGACTGTGGACGTTGGCCCTATATTCTGGCTGGTCGTGTCGATCAAACTTGCCCCCCGGTCTGTCACGGCATCTGTCTTCTGACCGGTCATATCGGTCACTTCTGCCCCCCAGCCGATCACGTACGGGAGGGCGCTGATCATCTTGGTCGCACCAGTTCCTGCTGATCGGTTCTGGTCTTCCGTCTCTGGAGCGGGACCTGTTAAACGGCCGATTACCACGATACGGGCCGTTGCATTCTGGGCAATTATCGGCCGAAGGTAGCCTGAGGTTGCTTTCCCAACAGTGGATGAAGAATGGGCACCTCCAGTGATCTTCGTGCCGTCACATCGCTTCTTCCCGGGACCTTGAGCATTCATGTTGACGCTGATACTTCTGGAGCAGGAACTGGGAAGTAATGCGTGGCTCTTCTGATTCGCCGTCTTTGTCCTCCATCCGCCGCTTTCCTTTGACATCCTCAGGCGTTGCTTGATTTCTAGGGTCTACGGCACCACTCTTTTTAGCCGATTCGGACGTTAGCACCTTTGTTTGGAGTGAGTTCTTCCCCGTATCAACCATGTTGGTGGGAAAGGGGTGCTGGTCGATCTTCATCGGCTTAGCCGATTTTGTCGGTACTTCAAATTTGAGTCTGCCTTGCTCAATGGCCGACTGTATCTGCTGTCTGAAGATTTTGCACTCATTAGTATCATGGGATGTGGCGTTGTGCCACTTGCAATATTTCATCTTTTTTAGTTGTTCGGCAGAAGGTATTGTATGATATGGCGAGAGCTTGATCTGCCCTTCCTGGAGGAGAAGGTCGAAGATTTTATCGGCCTTTGTTGTGTCAAAACCGAACGCTTCTGGCTCCTTTTTGCTGAATGGGCATGATATCGGCTTCTTTCCCTTGACCCACTCCGCAAGTCCGACCTCAACGTCTTCCTCGTCCTCCACCTCTTCCAGGAACGCCACTTTCTTCTGGAAATTCCTCCGTGGATCGAAAGAACGTACCTCCTGTCCAGACAATCGGTGGACGATTTGACTTAAGCTCTCGAACTCCTGTGATGCGTATTTTTCTTTGATGTGGGGCAGGAGACCTTGAAAGGCTATATCAGCCAGCTGTGCGTCGTTTAGAGCCAAAGAGTAACATTTGTTCCGGATTTCCCGAAACCTCTGAACATACGAGGATATCGGCTCGTCGCTTCTCTGCCTGAGGCTGGTCAAATCGGACAGCTTCATCTCATGCACCCCGGCGTAGAAGTATTTGTGGAACTGTCTTTCTAAATCGGCCCACGTGATAATCAAGTTTGGCGGCAATGTCGTGAACCACTGAAAGGCCGAGCCAGACAAAGATGACGAGAACAACCGCACCCGTAGAGCATCTTGCGTAGCTGCCTCTCCGCATTGGATGATGAATCTATTCACGTGCTCCACGGTTGAAGTATCATCCATCCCCGAGAACTTGGTGAAGTCAGGAACTTTATACCGATGGGGAAACGACAGTAGGTCATATGTAGACGGGTATGGTGTCCTATAGGTGTAAGTTTGTACCTTCGGCTTTAAGCCAAATTGTTCCTGAATCACCTCCGCAATACGTGCCGACCAATCTGGCTATTGCTGGTGAACCGTTGGCTGAGGTATTGGCACGTGCTGGTATACCGAAGGTGGAATAGCCTGATGCTGAGTGAAAGCAGGTGGCATCTGAGTAAAAGCCGGCTGTGAATTAAAGGTCGGCTGTTTGAATGAGCCACTCGTTTCATCATACAGTACGAGCTCTGCTGTTTTGTTCATCTCTGGTGCGACAGGCTAGTATGGCGGCATGGTCGACCGAGTGGCCTCCTGGAAAGATGCCTGGAATTGTGGGCTTCCCTGACGGGCCGATTGATTCTGACCGGCCGTGGCTGATGGTGCCCCCCAAGGCGATGGGCTAACCGGAGGGAACGGCGCAGAGGACAGCTGGATGGAGTTATACCCCATAGGAACTGATGATGAGGAAGCGCCTGAACCCCCAACAGAAAATTGGATCAGCTGAGAAACCGAATTCAAATAACCCTGGTTTGGTGGAATCGGCTGAGTATATGCCGGTCCCCTGTATCCCTGAGGCACCCCACTAGCGAAGGAGTTGACAACGACATTGTACACCGTATTTGCAAGCACCGGGGATTGATCAATGAAGGCGTGATAAACGGACTATTGGACCATATCGGCCATCTTGTCCGAGTCCTCAGAGATTGTGATCTGGCGGGAAGTTGGAAACGGAGTCTTCTTGATAGTCTCCCCGCTTCTGGAGCGACCGAAAGACTGTAGGCAAGCTTTCCGGAACTGTGTCGTATGCTTATCCAGTTCTTCCTTCTGGTCGTCCTTTAAATCTGCTTCCGTCACTTCGATGACGTTATCTTCAGAGACTTCAGCAGCTTTCGACATGGCGGCGGTTGTATGTGTCCCACTGGGCGTGCCAAAAGTGTGTTGGCGCTAGAAATCGGTCAACCGAATCCCCAGCGTCTGACACACGACCCGGGAGAATCTGCTTAACTCCTGTTCGGGTGATTGCCCTGGTGCGGTTCGCGCGGCGTGCCAGCCAATCTGACCTGTTGATTGGCAAGGAAGAATACGTGTCAGGTCCAGAAATCACGATCGGCTAAGTTTCCGATCTCGAGAGAGCTTATCAGCGAATCGGCCGATTTGCCGTAATAAAGAAATCGGCTATAAAGCAGCCGATCACTGTAGCCTTGTAGATAGAAAACTACTGGAGTAATCGACACAATGCTATGGTAACAACACTAGGAATAGATCTAATCGGCAATATGTAAAATAAGCAAATTTAATAGCAAAATGTAAAGAAAGCCGAAACCACCGATTCCTAGTTGGATAACTGGTGATAAAACTAGAAAGACAGGTAAAACCTATGATTCTAGTAACTATTGATAACTAGTGAATAAATCTAAACGAAACAACAGCGATGCGCCCGAAGTTAAAGCTTAGAATCTACTCGGTAAACGGAACTTACAAGATCGGCCGGAGATCAAGTTGATGCAGCCCTGCCAACCCGTACGAACTCGTGAAGAAAAGAAAGTATTTGGCGAAGTCGCCTGCTCGAAAGTAAGTACGAGGAAAAAGTAGTTGGTTGTATTGATTTGTTGATGATTACAGATTTACAAAGGTAGCTATTTATAGCCCCGTACAGATGACTCCTTAACTGACTAGAATTCTATCCCTAATTCAAATAGAAAACGAATATTTACAAGCACGATTCGTGCTAGGTTGGTTATTATACGCTTCATGGGCTGATCTCCCCCTTATCCTTCTATTCTTTTCCAAGCCCATACCGGCCCAATTATCCCAACCTCCTAATCGGCCGATTCCTTATCGGCAAAAAGCAACCGATCGGGAACCCGGCGCGTTCGATCCGAACCCCAAGGGTTAAGCGAGGCAGAAGTCATCGGCCGATCTCGTACTGCAGCATTGGCCGATCTTGGACTGTGGCACCAACCAACCGATCTCGAACTGTAGCACCATTCGGCCGATTCCCAACTGTACTTTTCCAATTTCCTCTCTTCTTGGCGCCGATTCTACTAGTGACGAAATCTGGCGTCAACAACAGTATTGGTTATAGATTTTTAATAGTAAAATTTGGAGTGCCTGACATGCATGTTGGCACAATTATGGAGTCCAGATATGCTACATTCTTTAAAAACATGTTTCCCATGCGAGAGGATTTTAGCAATGCTAGTCAAGAATATATTACAAATGATGATTCAATCGATATGATAGAACACAGTGAACAAACACTTGTGAGGAATCCAGAGAAGGATGACAATGAAGTTCCTAAAAGGAGCAAGAGACGGAGGACTGCAAAGTCCTTTGGTGATGATTTCATTGTGTACCTTGTGGATGATACTCTTAGAACCATTGAAGAGGCATATTCCTCTCCTGACGCTAACTATTGGAAGGAAGCTGTCAGAAGTGAGGTGGATTCTATTATGTCTAATGGAACTTGGGAGGTTGTTGATCGTCCTTATGGATGTAAACCTGTAGGATGCAAGTGGGTGTTTAAGAAAAAGCTTAAATCTGATGTACTATTAAAAAGTACAAGGTGAGGCTTGTGGCTAAGGGTTATACTTAGAAAGAAGGAGAAGACTTCTTTGACACTTATTCACCTATTGCTCAATTAACCACAATTCGAGTGTTACTTTCCCTAGCAACCTCTTATGGTCTTCTCATTCATCAAATGGATGTTAAGACATCTTTGCTAAATGGAGAGTTGTAGGAGGAGATCTATATGGATAAGCCAGATGGATTTGTAGCAAAAGGTCAAGAAGGAATGGTGTGTAAGTTGTTGAAATTTTTGTATGGCCTCAAGCAAGTACCTAAGCAGTGGCATGAGAAGTTTGATAAAACTCTTACGTCTGCTGGCTTTGTTGTGAATGAAGACAACAAGTGTGCGTACTATCATTTTGGTAGGGGTGAAGGGGTGATATTGTGCTTGTATGTTGATGATATACTGATTTTTGGAACAAGCATTAATGTGATTAAGGGAGTAAAGGATTTTTGTCTCAAAACTTTGAGATGAAAGATTTGGGAGAGGCTGATGTTATCCTTAATATAAAACTAGTAAGAGAAGGTGATGGTGGGGGTAACACTCTTGGAATCCCATTATGTGGAAAAGGTTTTAAGTCACTTTGTTATAGTGACATAAACCTGTTTCAACACCTTATGATGCTAGTGTGATTTTAAGGAAAAATAAAAGGATAATGAGAGATCAGCTGAGATACTCTCAAATTATTGGTTCGCTTATGTACTTGGCTAGTGCTACGAGGCCTGACATCTCGTTTGCTGTGACCAAACTAAGCCGGTTTGATTCAAATCTGGGAGATGATCATTGGCATGCTCCAGAGAGAGTGATGCGCTATCTAAAAGGCATTGCGGACTACGGGATTCACTATTTTGGTCGCCCAAGGGTACTAGAGGGTTATAGTGATTCAAATTGGATTTCTGATGCTGACGAGATAAAGCCACGAGCGGATATGTGTTCACGCTTGGAGATGGCGCTGTTTTCCGGAAGTCTTGCAAGCAGACCATCTTAAAGAGGTCAACTATGGAAGTAGAACTTACATCATTAGATACTGCCACTGTTGAGGCTGAGTGGCTTCGTGAACTCCTAATGGATTTACCGGTGGTTGAAAAACCGATACCGGCTATCCTAATAAACTATGATAATCAGACGGTGATTGTCAAAGTGAAGAGGCGGTTGAAATCTGTCAGGAAATTGAGAAGTTCCGGAGTGATAGCCTTGGATTATATCCAAACGGCTAAAAACCTAGCAGATCAATTCACAAAGGATCTTTCACGAAATGTGATAGATAATGCATCTAGGGAATTGGTCTTAAGACCCAGTATGTGAGTCATGCTTTGGTGGTAACCTGTCCTATGCAATCGGAGATCCCGTGAATTAGGATGGTGAAACAAGCCATTGGTTGACTGAGAGAAGAGAATCTTTGAATAAGGCTCATTCCTGTGAAAGTGCATTGCTCATCAAACTGTAAGGCAGGTTGGCTTTTGCCTTAATGTAATCTGAGTGGCTTATTTAAGTAAAGATGTTGTCCTACAGAACATCTTAAAAGGATTGCACCTATATGAGTTCGACTGCTGGTCACAGTCTATGAGAATTAGGTGATCTCTAGATACTCATGAAAGGACTGGAGTATGACTTATACGCTCCAAACCGCGAGGATGCTTTTAAGCAGCCTAGTACCAGAAAAGGGTTTTGGTAAAGCTTATTTGCACAAGACTGTCAATTCAAGGCATAGTCCATTGATCAGTTATGAATAAGTGTAGCCTCTCCTCTAGGTGGATGTTCAACTTAACAGTCTCCATCGAAAATTGGTATATAAAAGCAGTAGTGAAAATGAGAGCATTTCTCGGGTGCCTCGAAATTTGGTGGGGATTGTTAAAATATTTGGGCTAGGCCCATTTATTTCATTTAATCTCAAGGCCCACGATTAATGCTAGATGGTTAAAGTGGTTAATCCCAAATTGGTAGTAAGAAGTATCTTAACTAACTTAAATAGGTGGATTATCTGTGCACTAATTAAGAAGTTGAGGAAGAGAGAAAGGGTGCCACATGCGCGCGCTCGCTCGTCGAGCCGAGCCATGCCATGCCGAGGCGCGTCGCGGCACGGCGATATGATGTGTGCGCTGGGCTTGGTCTGGTTTTGCAATTTTTAATCATGAGTTGATGACTAGTAACTGACGCTATGTTTAGTGACTAGTAACTGATGTGGACAACAATGACCGGTAACGACTGAAGGTTACTGGTAACTGACACTGTTGAATGGCTTGAACAGCTGGTTAATGGCTATCAATCACCTGAGACAGTGTCTAAGTACGTTGAATCTCCTTTCTCTTGTATCTATAAAAAGGTGCTCGTACTCTGGTTAACACACACCGAAGAAACCACTTTCTCTCCCTTTTTGCTGTTGCCCGCTGCTATTTTTGCATCTCCATCGCGAGCCTCTGTGTGCACAGAGCTTGCGAGAGCAGGCTTCCGAGACTTCGTCTGGATCAAATTTTTAGGGAGCGCATCTTCTGCGCAACTGCTCGCTGCGAACGACTACGTCCTACTACTTCCTAGAGACCGTTCCAGGGACTGCACTGCACCAACTCATCACTACGCCAACTCTGATCAACTACATCGAACAGCTCGAACCGAAGCTTTAGGCACAATGTCTGATACTTCCAGTTCTGGAACGGCGCACCCATTGCCTCCGGCAATGGTCCCACCCTTGGGTACACACTGAACCTTCTGTGGTTCTTCTTTTTTTCTGTTTATGTTCGAATGTGTTAAACCCATTAATATTTGCACATGCCATGTGTCACTAACGATAATCAGGATTTACTTAATTATATTCGAAATTAAAATATGCCATAAAATGTTTAAATTTCCAACTATTGGTTGGTGGCTTTCTTCAATCCAATTGCTCCAGTTTGCAGCACGCTCGCTGTAGCAGTCTCGAAACTGGTGGCGCCAGGTGCTAGTGCGTGCGCTGCAGCGAACGAGGCGTCACGCGTCACCATGCCGCGGACCTCAAGGAGCGGCTTCGGCAGACGGCCGTTGAGAGCTTGTGCAGCCTGGCGTGAAGCAATGAGGCCGACGTCGTGGGCCGGGGCTGCACGCCGTGCTCGACACCCTACGCCGCCGTCGCGCTTGACTCCGGCCCGTACTTTGTCGCCCTGTAGATGACACGGGGTCCTGCTGCTTCGTCAAGGCCACGGGCACTAACGCGGGCGTGGCCATGTCGTCCCCAATGAGCAAGTGGACATGCAGGGCATGCAGGGGGAGAAAGGCGTCGGTGTTGCAGCTGCCGTACCTGGCACCTGTGCCTATGGAAGGTGTGCGAGTCCCAGACGCATCTCCCTGCCGCGATTCCACAACAGCAGCGCCGTGCCACTACATCTGTCGCATGCCAGATTGCCTGTCAGGTCGCCGAATCTCATCTCGCCCACAACCTGCTCGATGAATTGCCCCAGCAAAAGACCACGGGGGAGAGAGGTAAGGGAGAAGATATGCCTGGTTAGAATGCCATGTTAGCGCTGGGTGTCCATGTGGATAAGTAAGAACCTATATGACTAAATTTGAAAAGTTTATGGACTTAAAAATACATTTTTAAAGTTCGTGGACCTAAATGACACCCTCACCCTCCTAAGTTAATAGACCTCCGGTGTATTTTACTCATAGTTGTATAGAGCAAAGCACAATTAATATTAGCTTCATCATGCTTATCATCCTCTCAAATTCATAAATTCATGATGTGAAAAACATGTAAGTGTTGCGCTGCTATTAAATATTTTATAAAAAATAGTGGAGTGGCATAGAGTATGCTTTCATCAAACATCTTGTAAATTCAACTCCAATACTGATCTTGCTAGAAATAAGAAAAATGATCGAGCTAACGCGCGACTAGTCGCGCAATAGGACAGCACGCGACCCTATCCAGTACCGCTATATGTCATGTAGTTTGCTTGATCCGCGTGCGCACATAGTATCGCAAGAGCCGTCATTGTGCTGGCATGTTAAAAAAGTACTTGTATTTTCTTTAAATGGGCATTATTCTCTTGTCAAGTGTCCATTTTCAAATCCGTTTGCACCGTTGTATTTTTTGTGACGAGATCATCCATTTTTAATATATGTTGAAGTTGTTTTATGCTACTAGCAACTTATATTGAATGACAGTGGTAACTTATGTATGATTTGTGTAACAAATTATGTTGTAATTTTAAGATAATAGATTCTAGTGGAAAATTACTGTATGGACAGATAGCAACTATATAATAACTTGTATCTCACCTACACATTTAAGTTTTATGGAGAAATCATATGAACTTTACTATCAAATTACGTAGAAGTTTTATAACAACTTTTATATTGTTAAAACTCACGGAGAGGCGCGAATACAACAACTTATATAAGGATATATAATGTACCAATTATATAGAGATAATGTATCATCTTATGTAGATACTTCAGGTAATAGCACCATTTGAAGAAATTATTTCTACAGCTATTTATGTACACAGTTCATTGATAGATGACATAAGTTGCCAGACACTTAATACATGACTAACTACTACACATTCAACATAAGTTGCCACCGCATAAATTTTTTTTCAAAATATATGTATCATGGATCTAGTTTTATAGATATCGTTGTTAGGAGCACAATAGTGCAAATGGATTTGAAAATAGACAATCTCAAAAAAAAAGTCACATTTTAAAGAGGTCAAATAAATAGATAAACATGTGGCAAAAATTCATGCTATAGATCCGATGGAGGCCGTAGCAAATCCTGTCGTACATCAGTCTCCGTCAGCCCACCATTCTAGAAGCGGGCCACGGGCCGCCAGCGGTCACGCAAAAATGGCAGCCTGCGAGCCGCTTCTAGGGTGGTGGGCTTTTCGCGCGTGACGGCTTAGCTTTTTCCTAAGGAAAAATGTCAATAAAAATATTTGAATTAATTATCTTTTACTCTCCTCCGTTCTACGAATATTTGTTGGAATTTGTTATTCGGATATGCTCCTTTTGAGCATGTTCGCTTCAACTTATAAGCCGGCCTAAAACAGCTGATTTGTTGTGAGAGAAAAAATACTGTTTGGTGACTAAGCTAGCTGAATAAGTTGAAGCGAACATGACATTTGTTTCCCTGTACAAAATCGCTGTTTGGGCTGGATTTGTGAAGGGTTCGGATATTTTCTCCCACCACATCGCGTATTCGCGTTGGCGCAGGCTCTCTCCGTCTCTATCCACGGACCACCACATAGGTACGGCCGCCGCTGCTCCATCCACCTCTCCATCCTCCTCCGTCCTCACGCTAACACTGAGCTCTCCAACCCCCTCACTAGCCTCTGCTCCCCCATCTCTCTGCTCCGCTCCCGACCATTCACTCCGCAGCTCTCCTCGCTCCGCTCCGTTCCCCTCCGCCCAACCACCGCGACAGCCATCCGGATCGGCGGGCGGGCACCGGCCGGCGATGACATCCGCCGTCGCCACCACGGTCGGGTGCGGGGGGCTCCCCTTCCGCCCGTCCTCAGCGGCGCCCAGAGGGCGTCCTCGCGGCAGATGGATGGTCCGAGCTCAAGGTACGTTTGCGCTAATCTCCTAATTTCTGGGGGGGCATTCGTACCCTCCCTCCCCTGATGGCATCGGCATGGACTGAATGGAATGGAATCTGGTGTTGGCAGCCGCGGGAGCGGACGCCTCCGACGACAAGTCGTTGGAGATCATGCGCAAGTTCTCCGAGCAGTACGCCCGCCGCTCCAACACCTTCTTCTGCGCCGATAAATCCGTCACTGCCGTCGTCATCAAGGTCAGTACCCTTCGAATATCCGGTAGTCCTCTACTTCCTCCTCCTACGTACTAGTTACGACCTAACTTCAAAGGCATCCACCAAGGCACCGATTAACACCAAGGTTTAGAGTATATTAGCAACTCAGCACCAGTTTTTTCTTTAGAGCAAGACGATACGGGTTTTATAATTTGGGGTACAAATTGGGGGGAATGGAAGCAAAGACCAGGAATAACGATACACTGAGAATTAGATTTGGACAGTATTGATGCCATAAAGCTTAGGAATGAGCAGAATTTTATGAAAGCCGACAAACACACCATTCCTCAATCACGACTAAGTTAAACCATGTATTGCAGTACAACTAGGTCCCTGCGCTGGGTAAGAATGGAAGCTACTTCATGCTAAGAATAAAGCTGAAAGAACAGAACATTAATCCCACTGTCAACCTCATGATGAATCAGACAGAACTAATCCCCCCCTGCCTTCCTTCTAGATGCCTCAGCTCCCTTCTTTATAACCTGAGGGCAGTAAACTGTGCAGAGGAGAGTTAGACAGCGGGTGACAGAGGCAAACTGCCTATGGCTTTTGGTACAGGGGCTGCGCTGCAGTTCATCTATACTAGGTGCCACAGGATGGCTCAACTTATCTTGCTGAATGGAATAGGTGCTGATTTAAAATGTAAATTTATTTTATTGACAGACAATATTGCTTTAACATGTGTGCAAAAATCAACACTGGTCGTGTTGAAGAGAACCATGAGGTCGAGGATTTTTATTTTCTTCACACAAATCCGGAAGACGCACCTTCTAAGAGCAGTGGGTTGATGGAGGGTCTGTTTAGCAGATTAAGGTTAAGGATATCAGCTTCAGTGCAATTTTAGGAATCGGGAAATAATTGATGCATCACTATTGTAATAAAGCAGCAATCCTATATCTAAAGCACATGGGTACATTAGAGACCAAAAGGAAAAAAAGGGGGAAAAAAACAAAGGACGGCTAGATTGAACAATCCTACCATAGCTAGCTTCTGGCAAGTCATTCTGTGATCGGTATAACTTCATCAGCTGCAGTATTTTTCGAGTGCAAGTCCTCTACTCCGATTTTCTTAGAGCAATCGACATCTCTAAGTAAATATTGGAATTCAGTAACTGCTTCTTGATGATATTAGCTCATTTGAGAATGCTTATCATGTCATCATCATTTTGAGTAAAACCATAACATGTTTGCAGGGACTTGCTGATCACAGGGATACACTTGGAGCTCCTCTATGCCCTTGTAGGTAATTTATCTTGTGTATGTTTTCCCCCCTCAATTGTTTGTCCATTATTCGTACAACATCCACTTATCTTATTCCTAAATTTCATGTGAATCTAACCAGGCATTATGATGACAAAGCTGCTGAGGTAGCACAAGGATTTTGGAACTGCCCATGTGTTCCCATGCGTGAGAGGTGTGTCTTGTTGTGAACTATACTTCTGACTATTTTTTTATGATAGTGCATAGAGAAAATATTATGGCAGCGCTACTTTGCGTTCAAAGATGTGCTGCACTGTTGCAAAACAGGATAAGGTTCCTTTTCATTTACAGTACCAGATGACTGATTGGCCAGCTAGTTCTCTATTACCATCCCATATCATTAGTATTGACGATGAAGGCATATGCCTTGCAATAATGCAAAGTCCAACCTGCCCTGTATTTTGTTTTTAATTTCTGATAGATAACTTCGAGAATGCAATTTCCAGTTTGCTTCTCTTGAAAGGAAAAATCAGAAACAACAAACTATTTGCTGTCTAGAAGCATCGTATCTTATGTGAGTGGGTCTACTTTTGCAGGAAGGAATGCCACTGTATGCTTTTTCTCACTCCCGACAATGATTTTGCTGGACAGGACCAGGCATGTCCCTTTTGCACACATCCCACATAATACTTTGTAGTTTCCCCCTGATATATGCATCCATGACATCTTTAGCACAAATAGCTCAAGAATGATTTTACTCGTGTACTTGCTGCAGGCTATCTCCTTGGAGGAGATCAAAGAGGCGACATCAAAGTTCTAACCCCGTGTAATTTCCGCCAAATGTTTACTTGACAGCTAGCTTTCTTTTATATGTATATGTACTTATGTAGCATCTATAAGATATGCCACCGGAGAAAATTCTTCATAAGATGTCTAGTGAACGGCACTTCCGAAGGCTGTTGAACTGTCGATCCTGTGGCCATAAGAGCGCTTTTGTTGTATCTGTGCTCCATTTCTTGAATTATTAAGCATGTGGAATACGTTGTTCATGACTGCTATCTATGGGGTTATTGTTTTTTTTTTACTGTTTGTAACGGCGTGGAGTACCTAAAGAAAAATAAAATCGATGCAATTATCACAAAGTGAGGTGTGGGAGCGGATCCATGCTGATGTTGGGCTACTACCCCGCCCACTATGTGTGGGTGGGCTGCGACTTCCTCCCACAATCACATAAGTCGTGTCATTCGGCCCATCGCAGCATGCCAACCTGAAAGGCAGAAAAAAAAACATAGCGGGGTCGTGCTCGTGGACTCGTGGGCGGTCGTGGCGCCGCGTCCTGTGCGTGTCAGCGTGTCGTGTGCGAACTGCGAAAGTGACACTAGCGCAGTAGGATTCTTCACTTTCGTTGTCAATATCTCAGTCCGGTCTCCGGTGAGTGACTATACCGCCACTCCCTATGCTCCAGATAGAGCTACTTTCAGGTTCGGTGAAGTCAAACTACCTTGCATTCGAGTAAATTTGTATGAACCACGATCTATGTCACCAAATTAGTACCATCAAATCGATCATGAAAATTTTCATGAAATATATTTTCATGATTTATTTTTGGTGTCGTAGATGTAAATATTTTTTTATAAACTTAGTCAAATTAAATTTAATTTAGGACGAGTATAGGTAGACTCTGAAAATAGAGGAGGTACAATTTATCGCATGAATGTTATGAGTTTGTTGATGCGTGACAAGGACGTAAGCATGGATGCCACAAAAAGCCCAACCATAAATATTGTACAAGTGTTATATGCGATTAAATTTTCAAGAGTTTTTGCTCCGGTGATCCCTTTTCTGAAAGTTGCACGATTCTTAAAGCAAGAATGTGATTAATTAATTCATTTCTTAATTACTTTGATCTGGGTCTCGTACAGGCCGAGCCCTGCCGACGCCCAGCCCATGACTACAAGAAATATGCACTCGATCCGCTTCTGGTGCTAGGTGGTGACGGCACAATTCGACAGCAGCGCTTCTCGTGGCTCCTGCGGGCGACGCTCCATGTGAGGTCCACCCCTCTGCCCGCCACCCCTGGACTGAGACTCTGAGAGAGCCACCGGCAGCAGCGGCTCTGCGTTGCTAGAGCGGAAGAAAATGTTCAGAGCCATGGACAGGGGCGGATCCTAGATCAGATGATAGGGAGGCTGAACATCATTCATTGCTTCACACAGACACTTTCTTCTACCTCCAGACATTAGAAAACCTACATCGACGGTACGAAAACTCCCTCTTGTCCAGCAGCCAGTGGGGGGGGGGGGGGGGGGGGGGGGCATGGACCGAAGCAAGTTGGGCACTGCTCCAAAATTACAAGTTGTAGTGCATATCCCTTGCAAGCCCCAACAACACTAATAAAAAACAGTAGACGGGAATCAGCCTCCACCTTGAGGCCGGCAAAAATGTAGTCGAGCACCACCACCTTCGTATAGCTCCGACTCCTTCATCGTCCGAAGACGCGAGAGTGACATCGTTGCGCGCCCTCGTCGTCAGGAATGAAGACGGCCGAGTTGGGGCCGAGCTACGCGTCTCACTGCACATCCACGCCCATCCTCATTCGTCCGAACGGCACGCGAGCGCCGCCGCCGCCGCACGCGAGACGTCGCGATGGAGAAAAAAAAACGTGAAATGCTCAGAAACGCGGGAGGATAATGACCAGAGATAATGGGGTGGACTGAGCCGGCTTACTCGGTCCCGGCAAGGGTGGTAGGGCCGGGTCCAGACAAGGCTAAGACGGAATTAATTAAAATTAATAATTGTTTGCTTTAATATTCGTATAGTTTTTATGGAGAGGACCACCGGAGCAAAACTCAATTTTTAATGGATGAAAAAAAATAAAGGATGAATTCTCGCAAGGCGGAATTACGAACTGCTGCGGCCTGGTGTTGACTTGTGAGTACACCAGACACATGCGATAGTTGAAGAAAACAAAAATTGACTCGCAAGTGGGTATTGACTACCCGCCGGCAGGCGCAGGTCAGCAGGTGTTTTTTCAGTGGTCACCAAATGTCTGGGCCTCACGGGCATGAGCCATGAGTGCCTGCCCTGTGCCCCGACGGGTCCAAGAACGCGACACTCCCATGTATCCTGGATCATGTCTACAGACCAACACTTTGTCCGCACACCTGGCACGTGACTGATGACGATCTTAGATTTCTTCGATTCGTCGCCTTAACCAACTCGAGATCAAAGGGTCTTATATTACATTACATGTATTATAATGTAGCAGGGACAATGTCATGCTAAACAAACAGAAATCATGAATGGGAATTGACACCTTGTTCGACACTTCTCATTCATACCAAGAAAGCATGGAGACTAAAGCAAGTACAGTACTCGTTGCTGATTGCTGTAATGCAGCCAGTCGACATTAACATTGCCTCATTGAACCATGTCTTGGGAACAGACGATGAGACTTAGGATTGCAACGCACGCGCACGCATACTCTGCCCCTTTTCCTCCTCCAACTCCACGAGTTCAGGATAACCGCTGCGCGAGCATTGAATTTTTTCCTGTAGAGCGCTGCCGGTCGGGAGAAGCAGCCGCATGTGCATGGTGTACATGCCAGCGATTAAAGAACCTGATAAAATTGGTTAAGCCGGGCTCGAGCTGATGAGAGATCTCTCATCGCCTGTCCTCTCCACCCACCTGGTAGTCACTGCTGCCAGCACCTGTCGGCAGCTAGCAGCAAAGCCTCTGATCCGGCCATCTTCTTCCCTTCAGCAGAGCATCTTCATTCCTGCTAATCTCCAATGGCGGGTCATACCATTCTTTCATTATTTCAGAATCTACTCCGTGGGCGTTTCGTTACTCGTATCTTCCATTACTGAACCATGCTTACTCAAGTCATCCATTCATACTGCTGCATTTACCTCATCAGCTTTGGCCAATTGGCTGAACTGAAACGACCTGCAATGGCGTAGTGATCGAATAACCGCAGCCGGTCTGTTCTTTCTTGGTGCGGAGTGCAGCAGGTAGGTCGTTCGGGTGGGTGCTGGGCCGAGGAGCAATGAAGAATGGACCACGGGTGGCGCTACGAGGCATGCGCAAAGGACAGCATGCGGTACAAGATGTTGGGAACCCTGCTGTGGGCTTGGATCGTATATAGTACTCCAAAGATGCTGTGGACCATGTGTGTGTGTGTGTGTGTTGTGCCGTTTGCAGGTTAACAGTTAACTAATAACGACAGGAAATAAGGCCACCTGGGAGGGACAGGGTGTGATTTTGCTTTGTAAAGAAAATAGGACACCTTCACGATCAATGACCGGGTGTGTGGGAACAAGAGGCAAATGCAAAAACACAAACTCAAATAAGGTCATCCTTTGTGATGTGGCTTGTATGCCCTTGTTAAATGTGGCAAGAAGGTGGTGGTTTTGCTGACATATGGTAGCAGAAAGACCTAAATTTGAAAAAACTCACCTCAACATTTGGAATAACAAGCAAGAAACTATTTAATCTATGACGGATTTTTGGTGATGTTTATAGAAAACGTAGTAAATAGGGCAACATCTATGACGATTTATGTATTTTCGTCACAGATTTGCAAATGATCCATTCGGGCTTCAATTTGAACCCGATTTCTGTGACGAACATGTGATAACCGTCATAGAGTGAAAATAGAAATCGTCACGAATTTGATATCGTGCTCAAACCACAATGATGATAAAATAAAAATATATTATAGTTGGCCCACTAGTTCACACATGCACCCAAGCTGCTACATAATGTTTTGTTTGTATGAGAATGTTATTATATGAATTCTTCATATTTAAATTAAGTTTTTTGCTTAGGAAAAATTCCCATTATACATATTCACCCAACAAAATTAGCCGCTTCAACATTCTCCTGAGCCTCAGCCCGCTTCCTATGCAGTTAAAAAAAAGAGTCGCGATCCAAAAAAACAAAAATATGTGGAACAGGCAGAATGGGGTTCAAAAATGGAAAAAAGGAGAACAATTGCTACTCCACACGGGATTTGAACCTAGGACTTTAGGACTTTAGATTTAGTAAGGTGACAACAAACCACTAGGCTACTGCCACATTTTGGAAGTTTAAAGCAAATCTTATTATATAACATGATACTGATCAACTGATTTGGGTTGAAGAACACATGAATAGTTGATGTTTCTCTTTTTAATCTAGAATCAAAATTTGTAGCTGGCATTTCTTCATCATACATTATCCAAATTTGATGAGGTTTTTTTCTAATTTTTCTAAAATCACCATCATTTCTTTAATGGCCTTTGTTTGTATGTTAATTGCTATTTCTTGGTTTTTTTTTCATTTTACATGTTTTCTTCCAACTGAATAGAGAATAGAAAAAATATGTTTTTGCATAACAATTGCTAATGTAACTTGATATTTTCCAATGTTATGGTCAACATAAGGTGGTGTCCAAATTTGAGGTGCATACGAGTTTGAACTTGTTATGAGGTATTCAAATCTTAAAGTTTGACTTAAATTATAAGAAACTATGTGAGAGATCTATCCATTTTGTGAACAATGTATAGTCCAATTTTTGTAAAATCTTATGAAACTTTATTTTAATATTGGACATCCATAAAATGATTCTATGCCAATTTACATAATTTTCGGAGAAGTTTTATGTATTATTATCATTATTTTGTAATAAGGTTGTAAATAGAAGTTTTAATTATCCCTAACAAACATTTGAATTTTTCATCTATTTTCGGATGTGCGCTATAATGGAATATACATCCTTAAAATATATTTTTATGTAATTTTTTAAAAATTATTTGAGATACATGTAGTTCAAATTGTAATTACTTTCTATAACCACGCAGAAATTCATTTAAACTGTTGAAAATAGTGAATTAATTCCAAATTTTTGAAACTTCTACACAACAACATATAAGTAGTCGATTTCATGTAAAAAGATGTTTTTGGTACGAAATAATTAGATTTACCTGTTACTTAACAACCTTTTCAATTTAAATGTATTTCTGCGTTTAAATAATAAAAACAATGAATGAGTCGGCTAAATGGGCCGAGAAACCTAGATTGAGCCATTTTTTGTAATGGGCCGACTCATCCTGATCGTATATCTTTGATCCAACGAACCAAATTAAGCCCCACATGCATAAATAGCTTCAGCCGACCCCGTAACCCTAGCTACTTCTCCACTCTCGGCGCCTCCCATCAACCCATCCCCTTCACTCCTCTCTGATGATCACCGCCACCTCCTCAGATCCACCGCCAACCTCCTACCCTCCGACGCTCCCCCTCTCCCATGTCGGCGCTACGGCCGTCGGTGACGCCTCCATCACCTGGTGGAGTGGGCCCATCTTCCTCGGCCAGCTTGTGTGCGGTGCGACACAGGGCGGGGCCACCTCCCTCCGCCTTCTGGCAAGCAGCGCGGGATGGGGCACCTCCCTCAACAACCTCCTAGCAGCACAACATGGGGCGGGCCCGCCTCCTTCGGCCGGCCTACTAGGGGCGTCGGTGTACGGGCCTCCAGGGTGGAGGCCGCCTCCCTGGTTGGCTCGTGCCAGAGTCACACGTGGCCCTTCCATGGCTGGCAGCGATGCACCTTCACGCCCGTCGCCCCCTTCTGTTCTTTCTGCTTCCGCACCAAACTCAGCACCAGCAGGTGAGATTTTTGACCTGATGATTTCAGATCCAAGCATGGTGGTGACATCCTGTAGTTCCCGTCCACCTCATGCACATCCTGATGCGTATGTGTCTCGCTCTCTCATCTCCTTCCCTCTCTCTCATTTGTTTTCTGACTTCCCCTCGAATTTCTTTAGATCCCAATCTAGGGTATGGACCACATGGGGGCTGCTGAGCTGCTGCTGGGCTGTGGGCTCACTGAAATTTCTTTAGATCCCAATCATTTAGTGATAGGTTATTGAAATTTGTGGCTGCATCCTTATGCGTTAATTTGTGGCTACATGTTGTGATAGCATCTATCTTCACAGCAATCTTTTTCTTGTATCTGTGGTAGATAACACTGATGCTTGAATCTGTGGTTATTTTGGCTCTTGTTATGCTTATATGATATCCATTTATTTTTTCCAGTGGGAAAGAAATTTGTTTCATAGTGGTATACCTCCTTTTATGGTGGTTTAAATGAATTGGCAAAACAGAAAGGGAAGTACAGTGCTAGACATTCAACATGTTGTGAGTGTTTTCTATTTGCAGTGTCACTTGGAATCCTTTGCAGTTTGAATCTCTGAACTCTGGTATGCTCTAGTAGTTTTATCTTGTAGAGAGTATAGAGTAAGAGATTAGAGAACTAGAGAATTAAAGATATTAGTAGTTTTATCTCTGAACTTCGAACTCTGGTATGCGAACTCTGGTATGCCCTGTATTTGTGTTCCTTTTGTGTCATATACTTGTATTTGTGTTCCTTTTGTGTCATATACTTGTCCTCTTCTAATTTTTGTCTGGCCATTATGCTTTTCAAATAGGAACTATTCATGATTTGCTTGTGTTTGTTGTAAGCCATTCATTAACTTGTTGTACATGCAAACATCTTAGGTGAGGCACCAGTGGATGAGCCCATGATTGATGTGAGTTCAAGTCAGTTCTATGGTGAAGGATATGGTGTTAGTGACAAGAGAATCGCTGACTTGACTATAATCAACAAGGAGCTAGGTGTTGCTATGTTTTGAATGATTCTCTCTCTGGGTACGTCATTTTCCCTCGCTACCCATTAATAGTCAAATGTAAGGGGAAATTCTGTTGGGCAACTGATTGACGTATTTTCCTCTACTGTTGTTTGTTTGGACTTGCGTGCCAAGATGATAAAACCTGGTGGCGATCAGCACGCCCGCGGACTACAACACATGCCCCCTCTACACCTGTTTGACTCCACCTGTTAGTGTACGTCTTGCTCTTCCCTTGATCTATACAAATCTGTTAGGAACTAAAGTACTATATACATTGGTGCTGATGCATATTTTTTATTTCGGTTGCAGATTATTGACGAGAAGGTTTGGTGGATGCAAGATGAAAACATAATGTAATCAACTATTATGATGTGCTTATGAATGTAATCTGAGATATTGAATCTTTTTTTTAAGATTATGAGATATTGAATCTAATATGCTATAATTTTGATAAATGGGCTGAAAACTTACTATGTCTTTTGGACTGAAATGTTGCTACAATAAATGGGCTAACTATTTGAGTGGGTTGAAATTTGATGGGTCTCTTTGATGGGCTGAAAAGTTTATGGGTCAAAATACACATCAGCAGCCACGTCGGCATACACATCAGCAGACACGTCATCAGTGCTTGCCACGTCAGTAGCCATGTTGTTGCTCACATCGTCGGTACCAATCATCTGTGACATTTATTTTCGTCATTGATATTGGGCTTGGGCTAGGCTGCGCGGCCTAAGGATGTTTTATGACGGTTACGAAAATTGTGCTGATATATGACGATTACGAAGAAACATCGATCGATTTAATCTACGATGCTCAATTCTTGATGTTATCTGAAATCACCACAGACACTGATTTAAGATGATTTTTCAACGATCCGTGAAAAATTTATTCCCATCACAGTTTCTTGTAGTGAAAAAATATCATATATAACATTTGGAATAATAGAAATTATCATTGACTTAAGTACTTAACCACTTATATTCCTATAAAATTCCTGTAAGCATTAAAGACGCCGCTATGATTAAACTCTTAAAGGTTGGACTGGACCGAGCATCCTAAGATCAAGGAGATGTGCCGATGAGGACGAGGTGGGAAATGACGTGACAATAACTGTAAGTTCAATAAAGAGATAAATAGCCAAAGAGGACGAGTAATTAAGCTCGATTGAACTAGCTAAAGATAAAAAGAGATAAATAGACTGGTACACAATCGATGTCCGTTTTAGTAATTTCTTTTTCTTAAAAAAAATTGAAAAATTAAAAAGTGTTGTGGGGAGTACACGGGAATTTGGACGGTTCACTTTTGCGGGAGTTGCTTTAGCTGACACCAATCATTTTAGAAATAGCTCCTAACGACAAGGGAAAGGCAGATACTGCTCCAAAGATTTAGCTAATTGGCCTTTTTTTTGTCCCAAGTCAATGGAATTGACTTTTTTCAAAGGCCCAACTGACTCGAGAATTTTACCATGTTTAAACTGACTTTCAACCGTGCGGTTGCTGAAATTACGGAAAACCACCGCCGATGGGCTACTGGCGGCTGCTCCAAAAGCCTTCGAGGACAAGCCTCTGCAGGTGGCGCGCAACAGCTGGCAGAATCCCACGGCTCCACTCCACGCAGGCCTGACCGGACGATCCGAGCCGCCCGTCCGAGTTCTGACAAGATCGGACGGCCTCACACCTATCTCCCGCTCCAGGAAGCAAGCCTCCCTTGCTGCAACTGAAGCTGTGGCCCACACGCCACTGCAGCCAAAAACCAAAGCCGGTGCAGCCCAAACCCCTCGGCGACCCGGCACAAGTCAGAAGCGAGCGAGCGAGCGAGCCGCACGCGGGGGCAGGCAGTGGCAGTCGTCTCCAACCCATACCATCACCCTCCCCGTGCGCGCGCGCGTGAGGCGCTTGCTCCCTTTCTTTGCATGTGAAGGAGAGGGGGAGGGGAGAGAGAGGGAGGGGGGCAGAGTGGGAGAAGGGGAGCAATGCCGATCGTGTCCGAGGGCGGGCGGCGGGGGGACAGCGGGAGCTCCGGCTTCGGCCGCCGGGGCCAGCGCTCCGGGCCGGCTGCGGGCGGCGGCGGGTCGTTTTCGTCGTCGTCGGTTGTGCTGGGCAGCGACAGCAGGGCGGCGGTGCTGCAGTGCGACGAGATGGAGGAGAGCGACGGGGAGGTGCAGAGCTCCATCAGAGGGCCGCTCGACACCTTGGACGCGCTACAGGAAGCACTGCCCAAGAACAGGTCAGTCAGTCTCCAATCCGCCGGCAAAGCTCGCGGCTTTGTCAATCTCCTTCTTCCGGCGATCCGTAACCGTGCTTGATATCCTGGTTTATTACGGATTTTGCACGAATTGTGCAGTTTATTTTTCTGCTTCTTGGGTCATGTGGTGCACTGCGGATAGAACGGGATCGTACTCTATTCTTCTGATCTTCTTCCTTCGGTGTGTTGTGGAGTCATGTAGGTGTCAAATTCGTTATCTTTTTCTCGATTCTGCAGTGTGCATCTCTGGATGGTGTTGTGGGGTGATTCGAGCAGTGCTGTAGGATTTGTTGTTAAATTTTGTGGCATTTCGGGGGGTAGTATCTATCTGAAGCAGCCTGTGTTCAGGTGCTCTGTCAAGAAATCTGGGGATTTGAAGTGGTGGGGGCACTCGGTCTGGATCGTTTTAGTGGCTGCAGAGTGCATAAGCGTGGCAGGGGAACTGTGGCTGATGATTGTCTTAAAAGTTTAGTTCTTGATCGGTCTGGTTGGTGGATGCATGGTACAGAGGCTAGATAAGGACAGTAGTGGATTTAGTATGTTTGGCTGGCTGGTCTGACAGATGGGGGCCGCTTATGGAGTTCATTTCTTAGTGTGCCTATTGGTGCCGTAACGATTTCAGACAATTTGTTGGGAAGATTATATTTTGGTTCTTCCTGGTGAACTATGAGTAACTTTGATGTCATGATGAAAGGCCTGTCATACTTAGCTTGGAAATGTTATCCATCCTCACTGAATTCTTGCTCTTGGCCAAGCCTGTTGCTTGATTGTTTAGTTCAATGTGGGGTCCTTGCAAATCTTCATAGAATATTTGTAAAATTTTGTCACAGTTTATCCTGGGAACCCCATGTCAGGATGAACATATGCAGATACAAATTTTTCGCTGACATACTTCACCCCTTATGGTTTCTGATCTAGTAGTACCATGATAGTTCAAGAACCCAAACGTAAGGATGGCTTAAGATTGATAATAAAATGGTTATTGAAGTTAAAAGGAGTATTTGCATTTTTTTCCTTGATACTTTGCCACTAGCTGGTCCCAGCTGATTAGACAGTAACCAGGAATAGTAAACCTTTAGAACACTAGATGCTCTTTCAAGTATTTGTCCAGAAGGTATTTGTTTTTGAAAATAGCAATTCTTTGTTGATGCATTTGCACAATACATTGAATTAGATATATTCATCATGCTATATTAACTTTTTGCTAGCGCTGCACTTTGGTTTCTGTGTGCTGTATATTTCTAGAATTATTCTTGAGTACTTTAATGTGCGTGCTATGCTTTGACATTGTGCAGTTCTGCCTTGCTGTTTTCTCAGTACGTCTCTACAGTCTAAAGTAACCAGCAATATCTTCCACATGCCATTACAGTGAGCTTATTTGATCGTTTTCAAGGATAACTGCAGCTCGCACGCCTTCTATGAAGTTTTGCTTTCAGTAGGATATTGTGTATGCTATCATGTTAAGACTTAGGAGTGCCATAAGCAGGTCTTCTGCAATGTTTATACATGGTCATATGGAGCATAGTGAATTCTTATCCCTACTAACAGCTGGTGAGGAGGTTTTGGTCATGATAAATTTTTAGAGTTTAATAGGATCCTAGTGCCTCATGAATTGGTGTACGAAGCTAAGCGCCAAAAATTTATAACGGGATAAAACGCTTGTTCGGTTATAAGCAGTAATGTACTTTTGTCAAGCGCGCTTAAATACAACTCCTTTTTGTTTAGCATGTAATTAATGTGGGCACATGATCAAACGGGAGCAACAAAGTTCTTTCACATGCATTTGTTAGCTAGTTGTCGGAATACCGTTTATTTGCATCATTAAGTATTTAGATACTTGTCTCATTTTCTTGTCGCTGCTCGTGCGCCTTTTATCCATAAATAGTACTTTCTCGCAATCTGCCTGGAAAATTGTTTGCCTCTGTTTAGCGCCAGATCCTATAGCGCTGTCGTATTCGGGCAATTTATTGTGTGTGTATACTTCTTCAGTTATTCTGACCTATCTGAATTCTTGCCTACAACAGGAAAAGATTACCCAAATTCTACAATGGCAAGTCGAGTTCCAGGGCGAATGCTGCTGAACCTGCACAAGACACTGCAAATCCTGGGAAACCATCCCCCAAGAAGCGCAAGGGCTTCCTTTCTTTCAGTTTCAGCTGGAACAAGTCGCGGAGCAAAGGGTCAAGTTCAAGCAGAAGGCGTGATGCCGCCGCCACCAGCTCCAAGAACTGGAGGAAGACACTGCCTCCATCTCCCACTACAAGCTCCTCTCAGCGCAACAGCAGGGGTGGTGGCAACGAGCACGCTCGCCGCTGGCTGCATAGGAGATCCAGCACAAGCAGGGGCGTCTCTGCTTCTCCACCATCTGCTTCCCTTCGGTCCCAGCTGATCGCCGTCCAGATGCAGTCGGTTTGTCTGGAGGATGTGGAGGAGTCCACCGCCTCGCTCTCGTCCAGGGAGAAGCGCAGGAAGAGCTTGCGGTAGTGACAGACGGCTTCGTCTGTCCACCAGCTCCACCCACCGGTGCCCGTTTCTTCTGTAGAAACCGCGGAATCCAGTTGCCGGTGCTCCAGTATTCTCAGTGCCATGGATGCTTTACAGTGTAAGGTTCGGCTGCAATTGTGTACAGTCGCCGAGTGGCGCTAAGTTTCTTACCCTTACACATAGAACATAGTATAAACATAATCAAATCAATGATAGAGATCCTGAACTTGGGAAAGTGATGCGTGGTCAGTGGTCTGATGCCTTGCTCGTTTTTCTGGTTGCCTGATCTACTGTATGTTTTGTGCCGCGCGTTTTGCCTGCTGATCCAGCCGTTGGGCCGGTCAATAGCTTTTCTGGAGCTCGAGTATCCTGCCTGTTGGGTTGGCCTTGCAGCGGCCCGCGGGCCCTGCCTTGGTGCGCGTGGCATCGCGCTCCTCCCGTCTTCCTCTCCGACTCGGCTGCGGCTGCGCCCGCGCGTCTGGTGTCTCTCCGTCTCCGACATGTAACCTTAGTAGCGCCGCGGATGTTGAGATGCGGCAAGAGGAATCGTAGAGTTCGCAGGGGTCGCCGGGAGAACTAATCAAAGTGAGGTATGCTGTGCAGCTGGCGGCCTTCGGTTGGCGTTCTCCCAGGTCTGCTTCACCTAGCGCCCCCCCCTCCCCTCCA